>NW_027331971.1:3260392-3404225 GCF_048418815.1 Hemitrygon akajei | reverse complement strand
CATGGGTCCTTTCACATAGAGCCTTTAAAGGAAACGAGCCGACTGACTGTTTAACTACAAAACTTGTTGGAGTCTTAGCTGTGGATGTAGACCTTTTATGTGAGCAAATCAGAAGCTAAGGCCTAAGTAGAGACAAGAATTATTGGTTTCTGGCAAGACTGGTGCGATAATGGACACAATAGAAGACAACATTAATATACATAAAACTTGGATTTCTAGGAGGAGTTAAAACAAGATCGGAAGGAATTATATTGAAACGACCTAGTTAGGCAAACGAAGCTGAAGTATTCCTCACATTTTTATGAAAAAGATTATTCGGGATGCATAGTCCTATCATTCTGGGGAGGTTTTGTCATTATGAAAAAGTAGCACAAACTATAACGCTGTAATATAGTTTAGATTTTTTTTAAAAAGTCAAATACAGGCTTTATTAGAATCTTGGTTGGTTAAGATTTTTCGTGCCCAAACTTTATATAGCTCTGGGAAATATTTTAATTTAATTGACAGTATTGTATTACATTAATTACAATCTCAAGGATTTTTTGGGGTAATTTTACTTTCATCTGAAAAAAAAGAGAGAAGAACCCAATTCTCTGCAACGCACCAGCTTCCAGTTGATGGGGGGAATGCCACTTTAAGTTGAAGCGTCAACAACAATTTATCAAAACCTCGCCCTATTATTTCAGGTTAGCTCGTCATTTAAAGTGATCGCCGAGACTGTGGATTAGCCATCGAGCATCAGAAACCACCCCCCACCCCCACTCCGCTTTCCATTGAGAACGTCGGGCAGTGGGGTTGCTGGGCGTGAATAAGACCGGATGATCATGTTGGAAGAATAATGGGTGGGTAGCATTCCAAATAGTGTTTTGAACGACATCCTGCTAGGCCAATGAGGTTTGCAACACCTACTTACACATGAACACTATCCTACTGTACCGGAGCTGCCGTCCGGTGGGACATTGCTGCCGAGGATAACAGCTGGGGTATCAGGTAGTGAATGTGGGGAGATGGAAACTGGACTGGAGACACTGTGGTCGCCACTGACTTATGTTCATAATGTGGTTTTCTTAATGAACTGAAGCACAGAGGTGACCGGATATTTCATCGCACTGATCACCTGCCTCCTGAATTTCGACTGAGTCAGCACGTAAATAAGTGTGTTCGTGCAGCAGCTGAAATCCCTGAGCAAAATCCCGATGTTCTGTAACATCCATTCAGAATAATTGATTTCGAATCCTTTTCCTGAGACCTGATAATATATGACCCTGGAAACGTTAGTCATCCACAGGGCGATGAAGCTTCCGGAGATGGTGAAGAGTAAAACCACAGACCTCCTCCTGCTCTCCATCTCCTGATCACCGCGGTTCTGCTCCGTGTTCTGACCCTTCAGTGTCTTACGGATCCGACTGGCCAGAAAAATATGTCTGACTGTCAGAGTGTTGAGCAGCAGAATCAAAACGAAAGGGAGGAACGGAGTTAAAACCGTATCGAGCCAGTCATATCCTACCCACCAGGAGTCAGTGAAATAATTGCCCTTGATTTTACAGAGCCACGGTACATTGTCAATGATCACTCTGGGTTCCCGGTTGAAGAATCGGGGAACATTTTTCAGAAAGAACAGTATGCCGATTGTTGTTAGAACCACACTTGCAGTTGTCCTGGTGCAATATTTTGCTTTCAGCTTCTGGCAGCAAATAGCGACAAACCGATCAAAGGTGAAAGCGACAGTGAACCAGACAGAACAGTTCATGGCGGTGAACATAAGTACATCGATAACAGTGCAGACGGGAGTGATGTCCAGAAAGGTCCATCGGAAGTAATGCCATTTCATTCGAATCAAGATGACCGCGGTGATGATGGTCATTAGATCCGCCGCTGCCATGGCCACCAGGTATCGGGTGATGCAGGTAGAGAGGCCGCACTTTCTCTGGAACAGAATCACAATCGCCACCAAATTCACTGCAGTGAGACGAGAGGGTGAGAGGGCGAGATGGAAAACAGAGAAAGAGGGAAGAAGGTGGGGGAAAAGCGATACCTAGGGGACGGGGAAGAGAGTGGGAGAAAAGTGAGAGAGAGAGAGAGAGAGAGAGAGAGGAGAGAGAAAAGGAAAGGGGAAGAGAAAGGGAGAGAGTGCAGAGAGAGAACAGACACTGGGCATTTCTGAAAACAGTCAGCTAAAGATCTGGAGAGCTAGATTCTTTGAAAAGATGCTAATCCAACATTAGAGACGGGTCACATTGTCTCTGACTTAACTTTTTCAGTGTGGAGATATGAGGATGTTCGACAAGTCGTTAGTCTGGCCAATGGAAACTCGGCATCCAGTGGGGCCGAGGAGATAAACCGAGGGGAGCAACAAACACAAAATACTGGAGGAAACTAGTAGGTCTGGCAACATCCATGGAATTAAACGAATCACATTTCCGGCCAAGTTCCTTCTTCGGGACGAGGCGATGCCCGATTTACGATGGACCAGAGAACGGAAGTAGCAACAACTTGGTAAACACATTCCTGTCATTCTTTTAATGACCTAATTCTAAATCGCAGTTCAATTCAATAACAGAGGGCAGTGGCATCCGACAATAGAGACGTAGCACACTGGACAGGGGGTTTACTCTGATTAATGACTCAGAAACAGTGACCTTCCCAGTGTAACACACATCCAGTCTTACTTTCCCAGAGCGCCGCTTGTCCCCAGCTTTGGAACAAAACTGGACAAAGTCCCATTAAATCCCTGTTAGTGTGACCTTCCCAGAGAGCTGTCTGTCCCCAGCACGAGGATAAGGCTAGACAAGTCCATTAAAACACACCCTGAGTCATATTCACAGAGAGCTTCCCGTCCCCAGAATAGTACAAATCTGGACAAAGTATCATTAATGTCAGAACAACGTTTATGTTGTCTCTTTGAGTCAAAGTAAATAGAGATGTTTAGCTCACTGTGCCATTAGATACGAAGCTATCCGTAAGTTGGCTTGAATATATCGATATCTCTGACAGATCGTTCTGCAATGTTTATCAATTTGGAAGCTCTGAAGTTACCGTATAGACTTTCACAATGATTAACAAACAGAAACACAAAACATAGATTGGTCTTTTCACTCACTAGGAAATCCAACGATGGCAACGAACACGTACATTATTTTCTCCACAATCAAGTAACATTTCCACATTGCAGACATTTTCCCTCCAGTGATTTGTCTCCCTGTGCTGCAGGCGACCTCTACAAATTAAATGTTGAGACAGTACCTGCCTAGGGTTTAAATACCATTTAGTGACTCCACAGGGAAAGATATCAACAGTTTTAAAAATGAAGATTTTTCTTTTAATTATTTGCAAACTGATTACATCAGACAAGTGCATACACGCAGGGACAGACTGCGATTAATTTAGAGAAATTAATTTTAGTCCATATGTTACGTACCCGTGACACGTGACAGTGGTACCCTTGTCACGTGACTGGGGTTGAAGTTATACTGGACATGAGGTAATGGTGGAGTGATGTCATTTTCCCGCCAGTAGAGGTCATGTGACAGGTTTTTTTCTACAGGGTATAAAAGGGAGACCCACCCTGTCAGGTGGGGCAGTTCGTGGCTGGATTTGCCAAGATGACTTCATGTCACTGCGTGATTTAAAGGGATGGCGCAGTTTAGTTAAAAATGAAGTTCTATATAATGCCTAAAGTTTAAAAGGTCAGAGCCAACGGTTTCTTTGCTAATGGAGAGTGAAGTTTGGAGATCAAGAAAAATCGATTTTCAATGGATTGACTTCGACCTTGTGTGATCCTCATTCGGAAGGATTTCGTTGACTATTCTCGCTGTTGACCCCTGGGATGACCAGAAAGGGTTTGAGAATAGTGTGGAAGGAAGGTCAGTCACTTTAAGTTGTTATATTTAATAAAATTCGACGTGGGAGTTCGACGCTGGGAATCGAAGGACATCGACGTGGAAGAGAATTTACATTGCTTTAAAAAGTCTCTCCTTTTAAAAGTACCGTGAGCTTTTGAACTGTCGGCATATCGTTCTTTGAACTGTTTTCATTCGGCATATCGCTTTGGAGAACTTTTTTTTCAATACTACTTTAAAGACTGTTTGAGACTGCAAAGCTATTAAGAACTGTCTGACCAGCTGCCAGCAGCTGAGCTCGGACCATTGTTTGGGTTGTTTACTTTTGAAGGGGGTTTGTTATCTGTGTTTAATAAACGTGTTATTCGTTATAAAACCCCTTGCCTAACTCATCTATATTATTGTTGCCCGAATACGTAACATAAATATGGGGGTACGTCCGGAATTGAATTATTTGAGTTTAATAAGCTTTTTGAATTTTGAGTCGGTGTTTTGGTAACGGGGATTGCTCGATTTTTTTTTGTTTGATTGGCTTGTGAGTGGTATTCGGCAACGATGAATATTGATGAGTTTCTGGATTCGCCAGACGCGGATTTGTTAGCGAAGGCGAAAAAAACTGAATTCTCTGAACTTGCTAATCGGTTGCATCTTAAAGGGATTTTGCCAACTACTTCAAAAGCTGTAATACAGAGAAAGATCGCATCACATTTTGTGGCTTCGGGTCATTTTGAAGAATCGATTTTAGAATCGTTTCCAATAAGTAATCTGGAGATGCAGTTGCAAATTGAACAAATGATGTTAGAAAGGTGTAAATTGGAAATTGAGCAAAAGCAGAGAGATTTTGAATATGCAATGGCTAAATTAAGGTCTGTAGAACAGTCTGCTGATTCTAAAAAACCGTTTGTTGCTAGCCAAGAAATTAAATTGGTCCCTCCATTTAGTGAAACAGAAGTGGAGAGATATTTTCAACATTTTGAAACTATTGCTCGGATGTTAGAGTGGCCGAAAGATAAATGGTCAGTGTTATTACAGAGTGTAATCAAAGGAAAGGCACGACACGTTTACACAGCTTTAACTGCTGCACAAGCATTAGATTATGATATTGTGAAGGAAAATATTCTCAAATCGTATGAGTTGGTCCCAGAAGCGTACAGGGAAAGATTCAGGAGTTTGAAAAAGTCTGTGGAAAAGACTTATGTGGAATTTGCCTATGATAAAGCTATGTGTTTTGAGAGATGGGTTTCTTCTAAAAATGTAAATGGGGACTATGATACATTGAGAGAGCTGATTTTAATGGAGGAATTTAAAAGAAGCATTCCTGTTGAAGTAAGGACCTACTTAAATGAGAGGGATACTGATAAATTGCAGGACTGTGCTAGATTAGCTGATGAGTATGTTTTAATCCATAAGAATAAATTTCCTCAGGGTAGAATTTTTAAGAGGAAAAATAATATGGAGACTCAAGGTAAATCAGAAATCAAATTAGAGGTTAATGAGAGAGGTAAGGAGGAAGGAAAACCTGTGAAGGAAAGACAGTTTGGTCTTATTTGTAACTATTGTATGAAGCCTGGCCATGTAATAGCTAACTGTTTCAAATTGAAAAAGAAAGAGAAGGAAGCAGTTCCGGATGCTTGTGTGCAACATACTAAAGCACCTGTAAAGTTACAGGGTTTGGTAAACACAAATGAGGATTTGTTAGAGTCTGACAAAGTTAGAAAGGGATATGATCATTTTATAACTGAAGGGTTTGTATCCTTGAAAGAAGGATCTACTCTGGTGCCAATAAAGATTCTTAGGGATACTGGAGCTTCTCAATCACTGATGTTAGATAGTGTGTTGAAGTTTAATGAAGAGAGTGATACTGGTGAGGTGAATTACATAAGAGGTGTTGGAAGTGATTTTATGCCTGTACGTTTACATGAAGTAAATTTAAAGTCAGGGTTAGTTACAGGATTTGTTAAGGTAGGATTACAGCATCGCTTACCTGTGAAGGGTATTTCTTTATTGTTAGGTAATGACTTGGCAGGTGGACAAGTTTTTCCTGAAGTGCATTTGACAATGGAATCAGAGGAACCAGAGGTGAATTCTAACACAGATTTTTCTTGTGTTGTGACTAGAGCTATGGCTAAAAAAATTGATGTGCAGAATGAGGTTGTTACTCATGACTGTTCAACTCAGGATTTGAGTTTTGAGGATGTGTCAGAAACTTTCTTACCTTCGTTGTTTGAACAAGGTTCTGGGAGTAAGTCTGACTATGAAGATTTATCTCTGTCTCGGAAGGAGATGATAGCAGAGCAGAATAGAGATCCTGAGATTATAAAATTAAGGGAACAAGCTTTACTAGGTAGTGAAATTGAGAAGGTGTCAGTAGGATATTACTTGGAAAAAGGAGTGTTGATGAGAAAGTGGAGGTCGCCTACAATTCCTGCAAGTGAGGAATGGAATGTTGTTTACCAGGTGGTTGTTCCTCAAGTTTATCGGAATGAGATTTTGACTTTAGCTCATAGTGTGCCTTTAGGTGGACATCAAGGGGTAAGGAAAACTGTGGACAAGATTTTAAAACATTTTTACTGGCCTGGTTTAAGAAAAGATGTGGCGATGTTTTGTAAGACGTGCCATACTTGTCAAATTGTGGGTAAACCAAATCAGGTTACACCAGTAGCTCCATTACAACCTATTCCAGCATTTGGTGAACCGTTTTCTAAAGTTATTGTAGATTGTGTTGGTCCATTACCAAAGACAAAAACTGGTTATCAGTATTTGTTGACTATCATGTGTACTTCGTCTAGGTTTCCAGAGGCAGTACCACTTAGGAATATAAAAGCTAAAACTGTGACGAAGGCTCTTATAAAATTCTTTACTTATTTTGGATTGCCTAAGGAAATACAAACTGATCAAGGTAGTAATTTTATGTCTGGATTGTTTCAACAGATAGTTTATAAATTGGGAGCTAAGCAAATTACTTCGTCTGCATACCATCCAGAATCGCAAGGTGCCTTGGAGAGGTTTCATTCTACTCTCAAGAATATGATTAGGACATATTGTGTGGAGAATGAAAGTGACTGGGATGAGAGTATAAACTTAGTTTTATTTGCAGTAAGGGAATCGGTACAGGAATCTTTAGGTTTTAGTCCATTTGAACTTGTGTTTCGGCATAGAGTTAGAGGACCTTTAGCTTTATTGAAGGAACAGTGGATTAGTAAGGAAGTGCATACTAATTTGTTGGACTATGTTTTGAAATTTAAGAACAGGTTACATAAAGCTTGTAGCTTAGCCAAGGAAAATTTAAAGTTGGCTCAGGAGAAAATGAAGACTTGGTATGATAAGGAAGCTAGGATGAGGATGTTTAAGCCTGGAGATAAGGTGTTGGTTTTTTTCCCAGTGCAGACAAATCCTTTACAAGCTAGATTTCATGGACCTTATGAAATTGTGTCTAGAGTTAATGATGTGGATTATGTAATAAAAACTCCAGATCGTAGAAGGTCAACACAACTTTGCCACATAAATATGATTAAACCATATTTTGAGAAACAATCTGATACTGTGACTGTTGTGGTTAGTGAGAATGAGTTGGATTTAACTGGGAGCATGATAGATGATTCATCTGAC
This sequence comes from Hemitrygon akajei, assembly GCF_048418815.1. Taxonomy (NCBI): domain Eukaryota; kingdom Metazoa; phylum Chordata; class Chondrichthyes; order Myliobatiformes; family Dasyatidae; genus Hemitrygon; species Hemitrygon akajei. Next base: position 3,396,777 of record NW_027331971.1, on the reverse strand, counting down.
TTTCATTCTAAATCTAACATTGTTTCTGTTAGGTTACCTAATTCGACTATTTTGGAAAATATGGATGAGAAATTAGCACATTTACAGCTAGAACAGAAACAACAGATGAAGGAATTGATTTTTAAGTATAAGGATTTGTTTCCAGATGTTCCGAGAAGGACTACTATAGCTTCACATGATGTAGATGTTGGAGATGCCAAACCTATTAAACAACATCCTTATAGGATGAACATGGAAAAATGTGAACTTGCTGAGAAAGAAATTGAATACATGTTAGAGAATGATATTATTAGACATTCTAACTCGAATTGGAGTTCGCCATGTGTTATGGTGCCAAAACCTGATGGTAGTATTAGGTTTTGTACGGACTATAGAAAGGTGAATGCTGTAACGAAGACAGATGCCTATCCAATTCCTAGAGTAGATGATTGTGTAGATAAGGTTGGAAAAGCAAAGTTCCTTACAAAGATTGATTTATTGAAAGGGTATTGGTGTGTTCCATTAACGGACAGAGGTAGAGAGATTTCTGCATTTGTAACTCCATCTGGGTTATATGAGTATAATGTTCTTCCATTTGGGATGAAGAATGCGCCAGGTACTTTTCAGAGGATGATTAATTCTGTGATTCAGGGTTTGAAAGATACTGATGCCTATATTGATGATTTAGTGACAGGAAATGATACTTGGGAAGCACACATTATTGCGGTGGAGAAATTGTTTGAAAAGCTTTCAAAAGCTAACTTGACTATTAATTTAGCCAAGAGTGAATTTGGACATGCTACTGTGACTTACCTTGGTTATGTTGTAGGTCAAGGTAAGGTAGCTCCTGTTCAGGCAAAAGTTCAGGCAATTTTGGAAATTCCCACTCCAACGGGGAAAAAAAACTCTCAGAAGGTTTTTGGGAATGGTAGGATATTATCGAAAATTTTGTAAGAATTTTGCTAATGTTGCCCTTCCATTAACTAATCTTCTGCAGAAGAATGTAAAGTTTGTATGGACAGTGTTTTGTCAGGAAGCATTTGAAAAATTGAAAACAATGATATGTGAACAACCTGTGCTTAAGGCACCTGACTTTGAAAAACCTTTTTCATTAGCTGTGGATGCTAGTGATGAAGCTGCGGGAGCAGTATTGATGCAAAGGAATGAGGGTGATGAGGTTGATCATCCAGTAGCTTACTTTTCTAAGAAATTTAATAAGCATCAAAGAAACTATTCAACAATAGAGAAAGAATTGTTATCTCTTGTTTTGGCTTTGGAATATTTTGAGGTATATGTTGGTACAACTCAAAAACCACTTATTGTTTACACTGATCATAATCCGTTAGTTTTTCTGAGTAAGATGAAAAACAAAAACAGAAGATTGTTAAATTGGAGTTTGATGTTACAAGAGTACAATATTGTGATAACTCATATTAAAGGTAAAGATAATGTGGTTGCTGATTGTCTATCTCGATGTTGAATGTACAATGGTTTTTTTTTGGAGTGGTTTTTTTTATTGTAACACTCCTACTGTATTGTATATTGTGTATGTTATATAATTTATACATTTGTTTTTTTTTGTAAGTAATTGTTAAAAATTTTTGTTCTTGATAGACCAAAAATGTTTTTTTTGGAGGGAGGTGTTACGTACCCGTGACACGTGACAGTGGTACCCTTGTCACGTGACTGGGGTTGAAGTTATACTGGACATGAGGTAATGGTGGAGTGATGTCATTTTCCCGCCAGTAGAGGTCATGTGACAGGTTTTTTTCTACAGGGTATAAAAGGGAGACCCACCCTGTCAGGTGGGGCAGTTCGTGGCTGGATTTGCCAAGATGACTTCATGTCACTGCGTGATTTAAAGGGATGACGCAGTTTAGTTAAAAATGAAGTTCTATATAATGCCTAAAGTTTAAAAGGTCAGAGCCAACGGTTTCTTTGCTAATGGAGAGTGAAGTTTGGAGATCAAGAAAAATCGATTTTCAATGGATTGACTTCGACCTTGTGTGATCCTCATTCGGAAGGATTTCGTTGACTATTCTCGCTGTTGACCCCTGGGATGACCAGAAAGGGTTTGAGAATAGTGTGGAAGGAAGGTCAGTCACTTTAAGTTGTTATATTTAATAAAATTCGACGTGGGAGTTCGACGCTGGGAATCGAAGGACATCGACGTGGAAGAGAATTTACATTGCTTTAAAAAGTCTCTCCTTTTAAAAGTACCGTGAGCTTTTGAACTGTCGGCATATCGTTCTTTGAACTGTTTTCATTCGGCATATCGCTTTGGAGAACTTTTTTTTCAATACTACTTTAAAGACTGTTTGAGACTGCAAAGCTATTAAGAACTGTCTGACCAGCTGCCAGCAGCTGAGCTCGGACCATTGTTTGGGTTGTTTACTTTTGAAGGGGGTTTGTTATCTGTGTTTAATAAACGTGTTATTCGTTATAAAACCCCTTGCCTAACTCATCTATATTATTGTTGCCCGAATACGTAACACATATGTGTGAACTAGTTTGTCCTTTCAAAAGTAACTGAACTGAGTCTTATCTATACCATATGCTTACATAGTAAATAGGTACTTCAAGTGTCACATTTGTTGGACACAGAATATTAAAGAGAATTCTGTCATTGCAGTTTGTAAAATTGTCTTGAATCACCTAGTGTTACCATTCTCCCCGAGATTATAAACTTTTGTCGTGGTTTGTTTTTAGGGAACAATACCGAGAGGGTCTCCGAAAATTTATCAGTTTCTGGTGATGAATAAACACTTCCGTGCCCACTAAACCCTTCAATATATTCAGTGACTGTATCATGGTTTGAAAAATAGACAATAGACAATAGACAATAGGTGCAGAAGTAGACCATTCTGCTCTTTGAACCTGCACCGCCATTCTGAGGTCATGGCTGATCATCTACAATCAATACCCGGTTCAGGCCTTGTCCCCATATACCTTTATTCCCCAATCCATAAGATACCTATCTAGCTCCTTCTTGAATGCATCCAGAGAATTGGCCTCCACTGCCTTTCGAGGCAGTGCATTCCAGACCCCCACAACTCTCTGGGAGAAGTTTTTCCTTAACTCTGTCCTATATGACCTACCCCTTATTCTCAAACCATGCCCTCTGGTACGGGACTCTCCCAGCATGAGGAACCTATTTCCTGCCTCTATCTTGTCTAATCCCTTAATAATCTTATATGTTCCAATCAGATCCCCTCTCAATCTGCTTAATTCCAGCGTGTACAAGCTCAATATCTCTAACGCCTCTGCGTAAGACAGTCCGGACATCCGAGGGATTAACCTCGTGAAGCTACGCTGCATCTCCTCTATAGCTAGAATGTCCTTCCTTAACCCTGGAGACCAAAACTGTACACAATACTCCAGGTGTGGTCTCACCAGGGCCTTGTACAAATGCAAAAGGATTTCATTGCTCTTGTACTCAATTCCCTTTGTAATAAAGGCCAACATTCCATTAGCCTTCTTCACTGCCTGCTGCACTTGCTCATTCACCTTCAGTGACTGATGAACAAGGACTCCTAGATCCCTTTGTCTTTCTCCCCTACCTTACTCTACACCGTTCAGATAATAATCTGCCTTCCTGTTCTTACTCCCAAAGTGGATATCCTCACACTTATTCACATGAAACGTCATCCGCCAAGTATCTGCCCACTCACTCAGCCTATCCAAGTCACCCTGAATTCTCCTAAAATCCTCATCACATGTCACACTGCCACCCAGCATAGTATCATCAGCAAACTTGCTGATGTTATTCTCAATGTCTTCATCTAAATCGTTGATGTAAATCGTAAACAGCTGTGGTCCCAATACCGAGCCCTGTGGCACCCCACTAGTTACCACCTTCCATTCCGAGAAACACACATTCACCGTTACCCTTTGCTTTCTATCTGCCAACCAGTTTTCTATCCATGTCAATATCTTCCCCCCAATGCCATGAGCTCTGATTTTACCCACCAATCTCCTATGTGGGACCTTATCAAATGCCTTCTGAAAATCGAGGTACACTACATCCACTGGATCTCCCTTGTCTAACTTCCTGGTTACATCGTCGGAAAACTCCAATAGATAAGTCAAGCATGATTTGTCCTTGGTAAATCCATGTTGGCTCGGCCCAATCCTATCACTGCTATCTATATATGCCACTATTCATTCTTTAATAATGGACTCTAGCATCTTCCCCACTCCTGATGTTAGGCTGACAGGACGATAATTCTCTGTTTTCTCCCTCGCTCCTTTCTTAAAAAGTGGAAAAACATTAGCCATTTTCCAATCCTCAGAAACTGATCCTGAATCTAGAGAACATTGGAAAATGATTACCAATGCATCCGCAATTTCCAGGGCCACCTCCTTTAGTACCCTGGGATGCAGACCATCTGGACCTGGGGATTTGTCAGCCTTCAGTCCCATCAGTCTACCCATCGCCGTTTCCTTCCTAATGTCAATCTGTTTCATTTCCTCTGTTACCCTATGTCCTCGGCCCATCCATACATCTGGGATATTGCTTGTGTCTTCCCTAGTGAAGACAGATCTAAAGTACTCATTAAATTCTTCTGCCATTTCTCTGATTCCAAGAACAATTTCACCCAATTTATTCTTCAAGGGCCCAACGTTGTTCTTAACTATCTTCTTTCTCTTCACATACCTAAAAAAGCTTTTGCTATCGTCCTTTATATTCCTGGCTTGATTCCGTTTGTACCTCATTATTTCTCCCCGTATTGCCTTTTTAGTTAAGTTCTGTTGTTCCTTAAAATTTCCCAATCATCTGTCCTCCCACTCACCTTAGCTCTGTCATATTTCCTTTTGTTTAACGCTATGCAATCTCTGACTGCCTTTGTCAACCACTGTGGCACCTCTCCCCCTTTGAATCCTTCCTTCTCCGGGGGATGAACTGATTTTGCACCTTGTGCATTATTCCGAATAATACCTGCCATTGCTGTTCCACTGTCTTTTCTGCTAGGATATCAGTCCAGTTAATCTTGGCCAGCTCCTCCCTCAGGGCTCCATAGTTTCCCATGTTCAACTGCAACACTGACACCTCCGATCTGCCCTTATCCTTCTCAAATTGCAGTTAAAAACTTATCATATTATGGTCACTACCTCCTAATGGATCCTTTACATCAAGATCGCTTATCACATCCTGTTCATTACACAAGAGTAAATCCAGAATAGCCTTGTCCCTGGTCGGCTCTTGTACAAGCTGTTCCAAGAATGCATCCCGTAGGCACTCTACAAACTCCCTATCCTGTGGCCCAGCACCAACCTGATTCTCCCAGTTCACCTGCATGTTGAAATCCCCCATAACTACTGCGACATTACCTTTGCCACATGCCAATGTTAACTCCCTATTCAACTTGCACCCAATATCCATGCTACTGTTTGGTGACCTGTAGACAACATCCATTAGGGTATTTTTGTCCTTACTGTTCCTCAGTTCTATCCACACAGACTCTACTTCTCCTGATCCTATGTCTTCCCTTGCAATGGACTGAATCTCATTCCTCACCAACAGAGCCACCTCACCCCCTCTGCCCACATTTCTGTCCCTACGATAGCACGTATACCCTTGTACATTCATTTCCCAGGTCTGATCTCCCTGCAGCCATGTCTCTGTTATCCCAACAACATCATAGTTACCCATTCGCACTTGAGCTTCAAGCTCATCCGCCTTATTTCTGACACTTCGTGCATTCAGATATAGAATGTTTAGCCCATTTCTCCTCTCTCTGTTTAAATCGCTGTCTATTGTGCTTAACCCAGCTCCCCGAACTCCCATCGGGCTATACGCCGCTTGAAGTTTGTTGTCCTTCCTAAATTTACTTATTCTTTCTGCACATTTAACTCCATATTCCGTCAGACCATCCCTCTGTACATGTGTCCTCCTTATCACTTGTTCCTCCTCAACTTTCTCTACTACACACTTAATATTCCGGAACCGTGTAGTCCCCACCTGTCCTTTATTATTCATCTCGCTATCCTCTCTCGCATTCTGGATCCCTGCCCACTGCAAATTATGTTTAATCCCCTCCCCCCGAGAATCAATAGCAAACTTTCCTGCTAGAATGTTAGTACCGCTGCAGTATAGGTGTAAACCGTCCTGTCGGAACAGATCCCACCTTTGAGAATCGTCCAGGACAAACCCCTAACCCTAACGCATGGACAACAAAGTCAGCAGTTGTGTGGGGTGTGAGTAACTTTTAATCGCCTCATCGCTTATGTGTCAAATAACCCGCCGGACCAATTCTACTCAATATGTTTGAAGAAGGTGAACAGGGAATGGAAGACTGAACCCATGAGGAGCGCTCGAGGGTTCCTGACATGAACATTGTCTGTAGACCAGTCATTCACAACGTTTTTTTCCTCTGGAGGAGAAGTTGAAATATTTTTTTCAACTCTTAGGGAAGCTCTTCGTAAAATTTATCACATCGGCTGCTCATGGTTCGAAAACGTGGTCAGTAAGTTATTACTGTAATGCTCTGGAAAATCACTGCTATTCACTACTATTTCACTGATGATTGTTCTGCAGCAGCAGTATTCGGTTATGAATAGAGATATCGGGGGCTTTGGGTTGTTCAGCCTCCAATGAAGGGAATGGTTGACCCTTGTTGTTTGCCTAAAAACAAGTTTATTGATTTCAGGAAATTTTCCTAAATGTATGCAGATAATCCACCAGTGAGAGAGATAGTTTTGGGAAATGAGCAAAGCGACATGAATGAATTTTCTTGGGAAAAGTTAAACACTTATAAATGTGGAGGATTTCAACCGGTTATTGATAAGGGTAAGATTGGCCCTGCAAGTGGGAAATGTTACTTGTTAAGTCCATGTTTGACGTGTCAGAGTCACTTAAAGTCCAAACCGATAGATTTCCGGTCTTCTCTGTCCCTACGAGAAGTCGGAACGCTGGGGATATTCAGAAACTTCGGAAGATGAGTTCTATTGTATTTAATTTTTTTTAAAAAGTTGAGTCTTTTGTAACGTTTAGGAAGCTTAATTTGGAATGCTTCTTGGAGGAACATAAGGAACTAGAAGCTAAGTCAAACTTTGAAACTAGAGAGTGACCAAGACATGTTTTAAATGGGGAAGATTATACAAAGCATCTTCCCCTCGACCTTCATGAATTTGTTTTTGCCACCTCCTCGGGTAGTAATTTAGATGCGTGAAGCCACGACTTCTCCACCGCAAAACCATTTGACTGTCTTTTATGATGTTTCATCAAATATTTGTTAATCCTTTCTCTGAGAACACTCCTCAGTGGTTCAAAATCAACACCTACAGATCAGTTGTGAGTTTTCCCAGTCTCTGCACTCCCTAGTGCCTGTATGCACAGTCTCTCTCTCTCTTACACACACACACACACACACACACACACACACACACACACACACACACACACACACACACACACACACACACACACACACTCACACACACACACACACACACACACACACACACACACTATACTTTGGCGGAACACAATCGGCCAGGACGCAACGGTGTGGGCCGAGAACTTCCATTAGGATTGGAAACTAAGATGGAAGTTCAGAGTAGAAAGTGAAGGGAAGTGAAGAATAAATGCAAGGCTGTAGGCGATCACTTGCTTGCCCGAAGTTTGTATCATTCTTTGTGGATGCCTGTTATCAAATACGTTCTCCACTGAAATTCGTCAATTGCAAAGCTTATATTCAAGTGCAAGTTTTGATAAATGGCCCTAACACATCCGGATATACACCACTCCAAGTAGCGAATTCCTCACATTTTGTGTGTTTGAAAAGGAATATTGAAATTAGGCCCCTTGTTTTAGGACTTTCCACTCTATGAAACATTTTTTGGCTGCGCACTCGATTTATGCTTTCTAAAATCTTGTACACCTCGTTCAAGACAGCTCTCATCCCGCTTCCCTCCAAAGAGAAAAACCCTATCTTACTCAATCTAACGTCACAAGACATACTTCAGGAAATTCAACGTTTAAATTAAATTGATTATCACAAAAGAACGAGCATGTCGTCATTTACTACATGATATTTCTTGCGGGCATGTGCACAAAATACAAATAAACGCAAAGGAACCAATGGAAATCTACACACAACAACGGCGACGAATCCCCAATGTTCAAAGGGCAACAAAGCAAAATTGCTGCTTTCCTGTGACAGCGCTCCCTGTAAATGTGTGGGCTGGCTGCATCCAAAGCTGTTAATTGGCAATTCCAGTCAAGGACTTTGGTGTTACCAACAATTATACAACCAATCAAGATGTTCCATATTGTACAACTATAATATTTTTTCAAAGATTTAGATAACGTGCTAGATTTGCACTAACCTACATAGTATAGGCTAAAACTTCTGGAAACAATTTTTCAGAATGCCAAGAAACATTACTTCTCCAAGTCTACAGTGAGAATCCTAGTCATTTTTGGAGAAATTAGTCACACAATGTCCTGTAATAGGCTGTAGATTTCTATGTTCTAAGACAGAAAAATGTGGTTGATGGAGATATTAAATTAGCCATGTTGGAATGGCGGAGCGTACTCGATAGTGTGAACGGCGCATTTTGCTCCTATGTCTTAAGGGTTTATTGTGCTTTTAAATTTATTGTGACTGAACTGCACATCACACCCGTTTCTCAAGTATTTTACAACTGTTCCTGGATATTCAAGTGCTAATTTAAAGAAAGACTGGCGACCTTCTCTGTGATATTCCTCCAGACTGAATAGATATCTAATCATTCTCTATTTTATCGCCGATTTGGAATAAAAGGTTAATTAAATGTTTCTGTGTGTTTGTGTGACAGGCGGTCATGCATTTCCCAAATCTCGATCCCATCCTCTCCACCAATCACATTCACTATGGGTCACTCTGTCCCCATGTGTCTGGAAATCCATAAGTGTGCCCTTGTTCCTGTAAAACATTGACTGACGTTACATTAAAATCAGGACGTACAGTAGAAATTACTCGAAGAAATAGTACCCAATTAACTATTCTTAACCCTACCTACCGAAAATTAACTCGGAATGAAACCGACATTTTGATAGTAAGCTGCACCTTTCAACGAATAATTTAATTCCATTCAAAATCACGATTTGGAAAACGTACCAATCAGTGGATCAACATCATATATTGATCGAGTACCTGTGCTAAAATTGCTCTTAGTCTATTTCGGGATTTTTTGGAAAAACTCTATGCAATCCAGAATTGCAGTATTTCAATTAAAATATATATTAAATCATTACGTTATTAACAGGTATTTTCCAGTTAATGAAATATCAGAATTTTCTCAAAATTACCCCACATGTTGTACTACTTTGTTTCACATTAACGTTCTCTGAACATCAACAATGTTGGGGAAGAGGTCCGTTTCGTATATGTTCAGTTTCGTTATCCCAATTAAAAATTTTACAACTTGATGTGCATTGGAATCCGGAATTCACTTTTATGTTTAGTTGCAATCAATGTTTCCTTAATGCCTTAAAATGCTCATTTAATATTAAATAATTTCAGCAAACGATCTGTCAGAGGTAATGTAGACCATCTCTATGAGCTTATCCGCAGAAGTAGTGTTTAGAATTATGGAGTATCAGTATGATGCCAATAAAATTACCGGTGAACGAAAGAATGGACATTTTATCCTAAAGATAGGCAGGAAGGCAGAGGGGACGGCGTTGCTCTATTGGTACAAATATAAATCAAATCATTAGAAAGTGGTATACTAAGATCGAAAAGTGTTGGAACATTGCGACTAGATCTAAGGAACTGCCAGGGTAAAACGAGCCTAATAGAAGCTGTATATAGACTACCAAACAAAAGAAAGGATGCGGTCTACAGGATATAAAGGGAGATACAATATGCACGCCACAGGGGGAATCGTACAATACGCACTGGATTGCAATATGCAGGAGGACTGGGGAAATGAGGTTACTGGTGGATTCCAGGAAGGGGCATTTTTAGCATGTCTACGATATGTATTTTCAGAGCAACACTCATTTGAGCCCACTAGGTTATCAGTTATTTTGGATTGGAGGTTGTGAAATTAATCAGACATGATGAGAGGTCTTAAATTAAAATAACCTAATTGGGAGAGTGCTCAGTATATGATCGAATTCACACTGAAATTTGTGAAGGAAACGTTATAGTCAGATGTATGGGTATTACAGTGAGAGAGGGGTTGGCTTTGTTGATTGGAAACGAACACTGGCAGGTATGGTGGCAGAGCAGCAATGGCTGCAATTTCTGGGAGCAATTCGGAAGACACGGGATACATACATCGCAAACCGGAGCTGACTTTATTTCTTACAACCTTCACGTAAATGCGGAATAAACAACTTTACGTTTATATGTGCAATGTCCAATCATGGTAATTTATAATAATTGATAATAAATAAAGCAGTCAATATAAAAAAATGTGGGCACATGGCCAGGTGGTTAAGGCATTGGACTAGTGATCTGAAGGTCGTGTGTTCCAGCCCCAGTCGAGGCAGGGTGTTGTATTATTGAGCAAGACACTTAACCACACAGTGCTGTGCGACGACACTGGTGCCAAGTTGTATTGGCCTTTGCCATTCCCTTGGATAACATCGGTGTCGTGGAGAGAGGAGACTTGCAGCATCGGCAACTGCCGGTCTTCCACACAACCCTACCCTGGCCTGCGGCCTGGAGAGTGAGGACTTTCCAGGCGCAGATCCATGGTCTCGCAAGACTAACGGATGCCTTTACCTTTTTTACAATGTAATACAGAGAACACTCACATCAGCGAGAGTTAAGCAGTCTGATGGCCTTGTGGAAGCAGCTGTCCCGGGGCCTGTTGGCCCTGGTTTTACTGCTGTGGTACTCCATCCCCAATGGTAACAGCTGAAATAGCTTCTGGGTGGGGTTATCCGTGTCCTCAATGATCCTACTGGCCCTTTTTACACACATTCTTGTAAATGTCCTAAATCATGGGAAATTCACAACTACAAATGCGCTGAGTTGTCCGCACCACTCTCTGCAGAGTCCAGCGTTTAAGAGAGGTACAGTTCCCATAAAAAGACGTGAACCAACCGGTCAGGATGCGCTCAATTGTGCCCCAGTAGAAATTTCTTAGGATTTGGAGAGCCCTTAGCAAGCTTCCTCAACCGGCTGAGGTGAAAGAGGTGCTGTTGTGCCTTTTTCACCAAACAGCTGGTGTGAACAAACTGCGTGAGGTCCTCAGTGATGTGGATGCCGAGGAAATTAAAGCTGATTACCCTCAACCCCAGATCCTTTGATCGATATGGATTAGTCCGTCTCCATTCCTCCTTTAATCCACAACCAACTCGTTTGGGACATTGAAGGAGAGATGACTTTTTTTACTCTGTACGCCACGTCTTTATTGTTTGAAATAAGACCAATGAATTTAGTGTCTTCGGAAAATCTAATTAGCAGATTTGAGCTGTGGGTGGCGACACAGTCATTGGTGAGTAAGATGTAAAGGAGGGGCCTTAGTACATAGCCCTGAGGGGCTCCTGAATTGATAATCAGAGGGTTGGATGTGAGCGATGCCAAACTTACAACTTGCTGGCGATCTGACAGGAAGTCTGGGATCCAGCTGCACAAGGCAGGATCAAGGCCGAGGTCATTGAGGTTCTTGTCAAGCCTGGATGGAGCTATGGGTTTGAATGTTGAACTGTAGTCTAAGAACAGCATTCTCACATAAGAATCCTTCTTTTCCAGATGTGTAAGGACGGTATCTAGAGCAGTCGTCTGTTGATCGGTTGTGTCGGTAAGCGTATTGTAGGGGGTGTTTTGGGTGGTAGCAAGCTACAGATGTATTCCTTAAACATCCTCTCAATGCATTTGCCTATAGATATTCTAGAATAAATATTCTAAAGGAAAGATGACACAGCGTAGCTAACAGGACAAGTGAAAGCCAACATTAAAGCCAAACAGAGGAAACAATAGAGGATTGAGAAACTTTTAAAATCCAACAGAAGGTAACTACAAAAGTCATTGAGAAAGTAAAGATGCAGTCTGAAAGTATAAGGATATCAGAGGTTATTTCAGATAAATACATTGTAAAAGAGAGGCGAGAATGATTTCGGACTGCTGGTGGAGGCGGAAGGTGAATAGGTATTTTGCATTAGTTTACAGCGTGGAAGACACGAGCCATATGGTGGAATTTCCAGGAGCTAGGGGTCATGAAGTTTGTGAAGTTGCTATCGCGAAAGAGAAGGTTCTTGGGAAGCAGAAAGGCCTGAAGGTATACAAGTCACCTGTGCTGGATGGTGTGCACCACAGCGTTCTGACTGAGGTGTCTGCTGAGATTTTGGTAAGTCAGTAATGACCTTTCAAGAATGACGAGAATTGGAAATGTTTCTGAAGATTGAAAAAATTGCAAATATCACTCCATTCATCAAGAAGCAGAAGAAAGGAAGCGATAGGCCTGTTAGTCTGACCTCAGTTGTTGGGAAGATATTGGATGCACAAGACTCAGTCAGCAGGGTTTACTCAAGGGAAAATGTTCCCTGACAAATCTGCTGGAATTCAATGAAGTAGTAACAAGCAGGACAGAAAAAAACGGAATCGGTTGATGTGTACTTACATTTTTATAAAGCCTTTGACATATTGCCACACATGAGGCTGCTTAACTAGCCAGGAGCGTGTGTTATTACAGGGACAATTCGAGAAGTGATAAAATAGTGGCTGTTGAGTAGGAGCTAAAGAGATGGAATAAAAGGGAAATTTTGTGCTAGGCTGCCTATGCCAAGATATGGGATGATGGTCGTCAAATATGGGGGTGCAGATGCATGTCTGCACATAGAGTTGGCAATAAAGGGGAAATGTTGCCATTGGCTACCCGTTGACAGTGGTGCTGCACAGAGGATTGAGTTGTAACCAATACTTTTTACCTTGTATATCAATTATTTGGATAATGGAATTGGTGGCTTTATTGCAAACTTCGTGGACGATTTGAAGACAGGCGGAGGGCTAGGTAGCTTTGAGAAAATAGGCTACAATAGGAAGCAGAGAGATTATAAGAATGGGCAAAGAAGTGGCAGATGGAACACAATGTCGGGAAGTGTATGGTCATGCCCTTTGGTCGAAGAAATGAAAGAGATGACTATTTTCTGAATAAAGAGGAAATACAAAAATCGGAGGCGCAAAGAAAATAGGGAGTCCATGTGTAGGATTCCCTAAAGGTTGATTTGCAGGTTATGTCTATGGCATATATGTCAAACTCAAGGCCCGCGGGCCAAATCCGGACTGCGGTGGAATTATCTTTGGCCCGCGAGATAATATCTAATTACTATTAAAGCTGGCCCCAGTAATCGAAGCGCCTATGGCGTATGATATGGCTAATGCTGGGTTTATTCAGGTACCAGGTTTTCAGGGTTTTTAGTGTTTATTCGGCAGTCTTGCTCGGCAGTCTTCTTCATAAGAAACGGGATTTGTAAAGTGAAACACTTTATAGTTATAGCAGAGACTGAGGCACATGAGAGCAGGCTGAAAAAACGGAGGCAACGAAAGCTGCGTTCGCACGCGTCCGACTGATCCGGCCCGCATAAAGCTGCATTTTGCTCAATCCGGCTCGTGACCTAAAATGAGTTTGACACCCCTGGTCTATGGTGAGGCAGGCAAATGTGTCGTTAGTAGTCATTTCAAGAGGACCAGAATTTAAATGCAAAGAAACTTTTTAAAGCACTGGTGAGCCTCATGTTGAGTGTTGTAAGCAGGCTTGGGCCATTTATCCTTGAAAGGATACGATGCAACTGCAGACGTTTCAAAGGAATTTCACTATGTTTTTCCAGGATTGAATGGCTTGTCATTTGAAGAGCATCAGAATTCAGAGGAATGAGGGGTGATCTCATTGAACCCTTTCGACTTATGAAAGACCTTGTTGGAATGAATGTAGAGACGGTATTTCCTGTCATGGGGGAGTCTACGAACAGAGGGCAGAGCCTTAGAATATCGGAGTACCCTGTTAGAATGGAGATGCGGAGGAATTCCTTTAGCAAAAGAATGCTAAATGGTGCTCTTTGCAATAGGCAGCTATGAAGACCAAGTCTGTACGTATGCTAAACTCAGAGTTTGATCGTGTTTTGATTGGTCAGGGCATAACGGGATACGGGGAGAATGCAGGAGATTGCGGCTGAGAGGAAAATTGGATACACCATGATAAAATGGCAGAGCCATGTCGATTGGCCAAATGGCTTAATTCTGCTCCTGTGTCTTACGGTTTTTTCGCCAATTCATTAGACTGACTTCCAACATTAAAACTGACAAAAGTCGAGCAATCCTGGAAAATGTACAAGAGTCGATATTCACAATGGAGATCGGACATCATTCCCGGCATTGAATACAGATATATCAAATGAGATCCCGATTTTTAGAAGGAAGATCGTGGAGCTGAACACGTCTTGAAAAATTGCAGATGATGCCAGTCTGCTGAAGGATATAGAATCAAATGGATGACAGAGAACATAACTGTCACCAATGAGCTTATTGATCGAATAGAACCAGCGTTTTTCAGCAGCATATTTCAACGTTTAATAATATTAGAAGTTCTATTTTTGATTAATGCTTGTAACATTTTTAAAATATTTTGGTGTGGTCACGTCATTCACGAGTAGATTTTCTGTGCTTCATACCGAACAACCTATGTGTGTGCAGTAGAAGAACGTTCCGCGTGTAGGTATTTATTATCGAAGGTCCCCGGAATATTGCTCTCGTTCTCTTTTATATGCTTAGAGGGACATAAGTAGAGCCTGTTTTACTGTGAGGCATGTTATCACCTGTTAGTGTGACTTTCAGCATAATAACTGGAACGGACGAATGAAAAGAATGAAACTGTATTCCCCTTCATTTCACCTTCTGAGCTGAACTCCCGCCCTTAATGTCAGAAGCGAATGTGCTCCGCCGAATGGGAAAAATAAATCTGTTTGAAGTTGATTGTCCATGCTGATTGTTCAGGATGATTGCCTATGTTAGAAAGAACACTGACCAGAAAATGCTCCTTTTCAGCCGCTGAAACCAGCTATCTTGGAAATTACACTGGTAAAGTTCATTTTCTTTTTGTTTAAAAGTCAATAACGTGTAATTCACGTTCCTTGCGGAGAGGTGTTTATAGCACGGTTTCGAAGTGTCACCTCTGTAGCCATTTGACTTTTATGTGACTGATTTGATAAACACACTAATTGCCTCAGAGGATTTACTCTGAAATGTAAATAACTCTGTAAAGCCGACCACCGGTCCATATGCGCAGTTGGAACGCTGCATCTGACGAATATGGGATATCCAGCGATTTACTACATCGCGAGCATTTTCTATCCTGCAATTGTAGCAATTGGTATTCCTGGTAAGATACTGGCGCTGGTCAATGTAGGTATGGTGTTGTTGTCTTGCTTGCTGTTGTTCTGCTGCGCTTTTCCGACTTACTCAGCGGAAATGCTACCTTCGTCTGAAAAGAGTTTTTAGAATTGAGGATTCAAACATCTAATATATTTCTTTTTATTAAGTTTCCATAGTTTTTCGTTGTGAATGTTTATTTTTCTTTTGTCAATTACGCTGGTGCCGATATTGCCATGGTTTCATAATTTGTCCTTGCTTGGCTTTCTGAAGAGACAGTGGTAGCTCTTCCATATCGGCAGCTTTTTCAAATGAACGTCCAGTTAAATATCGACACTCAGGTCAGTCCTTCCATCATCACTAAGTTATAATTTATGCTTTAAACCTCTTTAATTTTGCTACAAATAAACCCTTCAGCTGTTCACCTGTAGTAATGGAAATAGCTTTGTTTATTGGAACGATCTACTGCTCACCGGTACGTGAGTCGTGGAAATCAGATGCCACGCTCTAAACTGTCGGACGGTCGCCAGTCCACTGCCTCTCCAGCCCGTTATTGTCCACCAGCCGGAGTGCACCGACGGTCTCTGCACACACAGTATATTCGCTTTTCACTTCCAAATAAATATATACACTGCATAGCATTGGAAGAATGGTGGTTGTAGCTAAGGATAATTCTCAGGTTTTTTATTTCTCTCCAAATTTATTGTAGTTAACGTAACGGCGATTGTGATCTTATCTCGGGGAAAATGCGGACTCTCCAAATGCATCACCCGTTACCTGGTTGGAATGGCAACAGCGGATATGATGGCGGTTATAGTTTTCGGTTTATTGGAACAGACCAACAATATCTACATTTATTCCAGATCCCTGCTCATCACTCCTGTATGCGCTCTGACACTTGTATTTAGGATTGTGACGAGGGACTGCTCTGTTTGGTTTACGGTCAGTTTTACCTTCGATCGCTTCATCGCAATATGTTGTCGAAAGCTCGGGGAACGATACTGCACTGAGAGAACAGCAACGGTGGTTATGGTGACCGTGGTTATAGTGAGCTGCGGGAGATGTGCTCCTTTTTACTTTGTCGTTGAACCTTATGTCATCATTGACAACATACCGTGGCGTTGCGCCACCACGGATGAATACGCTACTTCACCCGCATGGAAAGGATTCGAATTGCTGGACAGCATTGTGACACCATTCCTACCAATCGGGCTAATTCTAGTGTTCAATGGGTTGACAGTGAGACATATAATTGCGGCAAACAGAGTCCGCAGAGGACTTCGAAATAACAGTGAAAATCAGCAGGATACTGAGATAGAAAACCGCAGAAAATCGATGATTTTGTTGTTTGCTATATCAGCTAATTTAATTTTATTTTGGATACCCTATTTAGTTCGTTCCCTAAAATGGCAAACGCAAAACTATTTTTATCAGGATAGATATTTGAGTTCCCCGGTATATATACTACAACAATGTGGGCACATGTTGCAAATTCTGAGTATGTGCACCAATACTTGTATCTATACACTGACACAGAGGAAATTCAGAAAACAACTGAAGAATGGAATGAAGTATGTGTTTACATTAAACGGCCATCTATGTAGATAACTCCCAGGTCCAATTGCAGTTCAGCGGAGTTTTCGAATAAAGCAGTTTTGAAAATGAGTAGGTTTGTCAAATATATCATAAATTCTAACAATAATGTGCGTGATCACCCTGAAAATGCAGAATCCAGGGAACACGGCAAACTTCATACAGTTAAGTGCAAACTATCAATGATCTGGCGTGATCGTTACATTCATTGAAGTGAACTCAAAACTATCACATGGACTGGACAACCCAAGGGCAGGAACGGTCTCTGTAGTTACAGGCGTCCAGATGTTTCAAAATGGACAGAGTCAGGTAAAAGAAAGTGAATGAAGTACCCTTAAAATATAGGGATTGGATGATAGTATCACAGCTGCAGAAAGGGAGGATATCGGAGAGAAAATGTCACTTGATAGACTGTGAGTAGAACTCGGGACCAGGAAGGGAGCAAATCAATCATTTTCAATCTTTTTTATTGATTAAAAATATGAATAGATACAAATCAGAGAAGTTATATCAAATACATAATACAATAAAAGCACAAGCAAAGAAAGGAATGTACACTGTCAGAATCATGTATAATATAACATTTGGCTAATATATATAAACAAATAAAGATAACTCCTCTTGTAATCCATGCAAAAAATAACATGAAATGTTCTATTGTTCAGAAAAAGAAAAAAAAACACTAAACTAACTTAAAACTGTAAAGAAAGGGTCTGGGTAGTCCATTTGAGGATAGAATTACAAAAAAAAAGAAAAAAAGAAAATATCCTTTTGGTCAAATCTGAAACTTCGCGGAGAAAAAAAAACCTAAAAAACGAAAAAAAGAGGAAAAATTAGATCATATGAAAATATTCAATGAAAGGTCCCCAGGTTTGCTCAAATTTAAAATATGTATCAAACGTCCAATTTCTAATTACCTCCAAGCTTATACAAGACATAATGGAGAAAAGCCAGAAAAATAAAGTAGTAGGTGGATTGGGATTCTTCCAGTACAACAAAATAGCTATCCTTGCCAATAAAGTTGAAAAGTCTGTCACATGTTTAGCGGAAGCAGGAACATTTCCTGCTTCATTTGGAGTAATCCCAATGATTGCCGAAAGCGAATTATGTTGTAGGTCCACACCTATGACTTTCGATAACTTAATAAAAAATCTCTCCAAAAATTATTTAACTTTATACAGGAACAAAACATATGAGTTAGAGTAGCCACCTCAGCATTGCATCTATCGCAGGTGGAATTTATAATAGAAGAAATATGCTCGTTTATCTATTGACATATGTGCCTTATGCACTATCTTGAACTGAATTAGGGAGTGACGTGCGCAGATAGATGAATTGTTAACTAAATGATAGATTTTATTCCATTGATCATCTGAAAGTGAGTCCTGAAGTTCCATTTTCTAAGCACCTTCAACCTGATCATTAGGCATCATTCGTGAATTCTTAAGCCGTTTATATCCAATGGCTATCAATCCTTTTTGAAATGGTTTAAGCTGAAAAATAGCATCTATCATGTTTGGTAATGAGCAGATAGATACTTCGGTAAGAAATCACCTAAAAAATTCCTAACTTCTAAGTACCTAAACAAATGTGCATTAGATATATCATATTTATACACTAACTGCGAAAAGACATTAAATAATCCTCTAAAAACAAATCTAAAAAAGATGTGTTGATGATACTTGAATTTGTGTTTGTTACGATAGACTGTTCTGTTAGGTTTACGATCAGTTTTACCTTCGATCGTTTCACCGCAATATCTTGTCGAAAGGTGCCGGAAAGGTACCGCACGGAGAGAACAGCAGCGGTGGTTGTGGTGAGCTGGAGAGATATGTCCCATTTTACTACATGCCGTGGCGTTGCGCCCTCACCCATAAATACGCTACTTCATCTATGTGGAAAGGAATCGAATCGACAGCATGTTAACCCTTTTGCTACCAAACGGCTTAATTCTAGTGTTCAATGGGTTAACAGTAAGACCTATCATTCCGGCAAATAGAGTCCGCAAGGGTTTTTGCAACAGCAGTGATAATCAGAATGATGTCGAATTGCAAAACCGCAGAAAGTTGATGATTTTGTTGTTTGCTATATCAGCTAATTTCAGATTACTTTGGATGCCCAATGTAGCTCATTCCCTGAAACGGCAACCGGAAAACCATTTGTATCAGGACAAATATTTGAGTTCCCCAGTATATATATAAAAGAATTTGGGTACATGCTGCCAATTCTGAATTTGTACAACAATACCTGTATCTATACACAGACACAGAGAAAATTCAGAGGATAGCTGAAGAATGGACTGAAGTATGTGTTTACATTAAATGGTCATCTGTGCAGATAACTCCCGCGTCCAATTGCAATTCAGCGGCTTTTTTTTTAAATAAAACAGTTTTAAAAATTAGTAGGTTGGACATAAATTCAAAACAATCATGTGCATGGTCACCCTGAAATCTCAAAATCCACCGAAGCTTGCATACTTCATACATTTAAGGTAGGAATCTGGACAAACGTTCAATGGGCTGGCCTGATTGTTATATTAGGTGAAGTGCACACCAAACTGTCACAGACAATTGTCAATCACAAGGACACGGACTGTCAGTGGACATACTCGGGTTATTGATGTTTCAACATGGACAGAGCCGAGTAAAAGAGAGTAAAGGGAATGTCTTTGGGACACAGGGGAGTGTGATAGTAACACAGCTGTAGAAAGCGAAGAAACCGTGGAGAGATTGTTATTTGACAAACTGTGAGCAGATCTCAGAAGCGGGAGGAGAACAATCACTCGTTTGTAAGTATTCTGTAGAGACCACACACCAACCTTATCTCCCCCACAGTCTATCACAAAAAAAAATTGACAGAATTGTTCAGATGTGTTTAGGAAGGTGTCCTGGTGTAATTTGCGGACAGGCGAACTAGAGAACTCTCCTTCCTGGATCTAGTAGCAGAAAATGAAACGGATCAGGCGACGGATCTCTTTGCGGATCAACCATCCGACATTTACTGTAACCTTACATAGACATAACCTTACTGTAATATTTACTATAACCTTACACCGACATAGACGCAGACAGAATGGAATGCATTCAATCGGTGACATTAGGTATGAACTTGGGAGCCGAATTTGGTAAATGGTGTGTTCCTTGAAATGCGCAACAGATCATTCTTAATGGAACACTTGTTTGGGCTTCAGTATGGACTTAGCTCATTGAGGCAAGGAACGGAGGTAGTGTGAAATAACCCTGGTTGGCTAGAGATATGAAACACCTCCTGAGGAAGAAGAAAGAAAAATGCTTAATGTTCAGGAAGAAAATGTCAGGCAGTGTTATGGAAATACACAATCTAGACAGGACGGACATTAACAATGGACTTAGAAGAGTTAGAAGGGGACAAGAGAAGACCTTGAAGAGCAGGAAAATGACGAGAGAGAGGGTGGGTCGATCAGAGATAAAAGAGGAAGCATGTGGCTGGAGTGCAAGGAGGCAGTGAAGGTCCTTAATGATACTTTATTTCAGTATTCACGACTGAGCGCGACTTTGACCAATGTGGATATATCGTAAAACAACAGAAATGTCTGGAAATGCCCACGTTAAGAATTCTGCTCTGGAAACTTATAAACATTAAAATAAATCACACCCCGGTGCAAGAAGAGATACGCTCCAGGTGTGTTCCACCAACATTTTGTGTGAATTGTTTGAATTTCCAGCATCCGCAGATTTCCACAGACTGCTTAATTTTTCTCAGCCCTCCACTCCGAATACGGACCAGGCCGGCAGTGTTGTTGCAGTTCCTGGTATATCATTTACCTCTGTTTCGTGTCGTTGCTGTTAACGCTGTGGCAATTATTATTCTCTGCCGAGGAAACTGCGTTCTATACAAAAGTGTAACGCGCTAACTGGTGGAGATGGCTGTGACGGATCTCATGTTGCTGATTATCGAAATCTTGTTCGACCAGATGGGTTACGCATACGATCTTTACTGTGTCCTGCACAACGCTCCGTTCTGCCTTCTCCACTGCGTATTGCGTCACGTGACCGTTGATTGTTTCCTGTGGTTTACGGTCGCTTTCACTTTCGATCGCTTTGTGGCCATTCGCTCCGACAAATTTAAAACAAAATGTTGCATCCCCAGATTTGCGGATTTGTTAATTGGCGCAGTATCTGTTGGTTTCTGTTTTAAAATATCCCATTTAATTCCCTGTATATGAAAACAGTAACGTCGTTGAGGAGGGGCAACTGGGTCTGTAATGGTAGACGTACTTCCATTTCCGACATCATTTGAGCGGTTGTATTGGGCGGACCGTCTGGTGAAACCGTTACTTCCTTTCTTCTTCATTCTGATCGTCAATGCTCTGGCCATTCAGGCAGATTCTGTCGGCGAGCAGAGTCCGCAGGGGGCTCAAGGGACAGGGTATTTGCGGGCAACAGCGAGATCCGGAGTCAATCCATCATTCTGCTCTTCACCCTGTCGATGAGTTTCCTTCTGTGTTGGCCGACAACCACTCTGGTCTTCATTCCCATGTGGCCTCTGCACAGGCCTGGACATATCTATTCGGCTTTCTCAGGAACAATTTTGGGGTTCTGTGATTCAGAATTTCAGACGCTGCGCAAATACATTTATTTAAGGCGTTGCACAGGCTAGGTTCAGAGAGCAGATGAAAGATGTTTTGCACTCCCCCGCGAAATTTATTTATTTTTTTTTTTTCAGAAATCATTACCACTCAGATGAAACGGACAAATAATATTACTATTTCGGAAATAAACATACATCTGATCTATTCTGCAAAATTATCAGTAACTGTAACAGACTAGAAACGTTGCTGTCCTGAACCAGCACATCTGTTCCCTACAGTTCTGCCTTCGCTCCCTTTCAGTAAAACCTTATTGAGAAAGTGAAGAGGAGTCGGGTCTCAGGAGATCCTGCTCGGTGGATCCTGTATTGGCTTGCCTGTAGAAGGCAAAGGGTGGCTGCTCGATATTTCCTATTCTGCATGGATGTCGGTGGCCAGGGGTATTCCGCAGGGATTGTTGTGGGATCCCTCCTTATTACGCTTCTAAATGACCCGATTGAAGTAGTCGAGGGATGGTTTTGTACGTTAACTGATGACACGAAGGTAGGGGTTGTTGTCGATCTTCTGGAAGATTGTCAAAGGTTACAGCGGACTGATAAGATGCAGAACTGTGCTGAGAATGTCAGATGGAGTTCAACCCAAATATGTGTGAAGTGGTTGACTTTGGTATGTCAAAGTTGATGAAGGAATAAAGCATTAAAGGTAAGACTCTTGGCACTGCTGAGGATCAAGTAGATATTGGGGTCCATGTCACAGCAAATACGCAGATTTCACAGTGTTGCTACGAAGGGCCTTCATCAACTGTTTAAAAGCCGTGATTTAATATTAGAGCAATACATGACCTTGGTCATACCCCACTTGGAGCGCAGTGTTGAGTCCTGGTCACCTCACCACAGGAAGGATATGGATACTATTGAAAGAGTGCAGAGGAGATTTACAAGGATTCGGTGTAAATTGGAGAGCATGCTTCATGAGCATAGGTTGAGTAAACTTGGTCTTTTCTCCTTGGAGCTACAGAGGATGAGCAGTAACCTAACAAAGACATTGACCGTGTTGATAGCCAGAGGCTTGCTCCTAAGGGTGAAATGGCTAACACGAGGGGACATACTTTTAAATTGCCTGGAGGTAGGTACAAGGGAGATATCAGGGGTAAGTTTTCAGATAGTGGAATGTGCGTGGAAAGCACTGCCGGCGACGGTGGTGGAGGCGCATACAATAGATTGGTACATGGATTAGGAAAATAGACTGCTATGTGGCAAGCTAATTGTAGGCAGTTTCTAGAGTAGGTTACATGTTCGGCACAACAAAGTGGACTACAGGGCCGGTAATGCGCTGTAGATTTCGATTATCTATAACAGCAGACAATGATTGATGGGGATAATATATTAGCTATGATGGAATGGCGGAGCGAACTCGATAGAGTGAACGGCCTAATTTTGCATTTACGTCCTACAAGTTTCCTGTCCTTTGGAGCTGATTATGGCACAACAACAGATCGCATCAGTTTCTCTAGTCGTTTACAGCTGTTCGTGGATTTTCAACTGTCAATTCAATTCATTGGCGAACTTCTCTGTGATTTTCCTATTGGACTGAATACATATTAAACCATTCTCCATTTTTTCCCATCCATTTTGGATAACAGGTTAATAAAATATTCTTCTGCGTTTGTTTGAGACGCGAAAGTCACCATACACTTCCCAAAGATCGATTCCGCCCTCTCAACCAATCAGATTCACTGTGGTCACTTTGCGTCTTGCTGGATGCATCATCAGGCTACAGTGAAACGTGAGAGTCATACGTTCGGATATTTAGACGTGTGTCCTTGTCCCAGTCCGGCATCTACTGCCGTTATATTAAAATAAACATGTGCATCACAGATGTCTCGAAGAAATTGCAGTGAATTAATTATATTTAACACTGCCAATGCAGAATTAAGTGAAAATGAAACTGACGTGCTGATCTATTTATAGAATAATTTAATACCTTTCGAAATTACTGTTGGGAAAACGTCACAATCAGTGGAACAACCCAATTTTGATCGAGTACCTGCAGTTGAAATTGCCCTTCGTCTATTTCGTAATTCTTGGAAAAAATATTGCACAATCCAGAATTACTCTGTCGCTTGTAAAACATTAAGTTATTGACAATTTTTTTTCCAATAACTGACATATCAGAATTGTCTTGCACTTCGCCAGCATGTTGTGTCACTTTGTTTCATATTAACACTCTCTAAACAAATGTTGAAGAACGGGACGGTGTGGTACACGTTCATTTTAGCTATCACCATTAATATGTCTACAACTTAATGTGCAGCATAATCTGGAATTCACTTCTACATTTAGCTGCAATCAATGTTTCATTATTGCCTTAAAATGAAGGCAGGGGCATTTTCGCATTTGTGTCAGAGTTGAGATGTCTTTTCCTGACGGACGAAGCTGTGTCTCCTTCTGTATTGCTGAGGCCGACAATTTTGAAATGCTGAGGGTTCAGGAAGCTCTTTGGTGTCCCGCCGCTCCTTTTGTAATTCTTCTTGTCTAATGCCTCGGTAAAATGAGCGGAACATCGTTGGTTATGGCGCTGTTTAAAGGTCCAATTGAGCTAAATGCCATTTAGCGAAGAATGCTAATTAAATATTACAAATTTGTGCAGAAGATCTGTCAGTGGTAATGTAGACCACCTCTATGAGTTTATCCACAGAGGCAGTATTTGTAATTAAGGAGTATCAATCTGATGTCAAGATAAGTAAACCAAACGATACACATTGTATCGAAAGGACAGGCAGGAAGGCAGAGAAGACCGCGTTACTCTCTTTTTAGAAAAGAAATCAAATCATTGGAAAACACCATTATATGTGTGGGCGAGATATGTATCTCGTGAGTTCCATCTTCTTCGGCTTATTTTTTTTATTATTCCTCTTATTATTGGGGCCCAGTTAGTGCAGTAAAATTGGCTCAGGTGCAGTGTTTTGTTCTATGCATGAGATGTCGGTATTCATGGAGAGGGCCCTCCTCACGGAAACACAGTCTGTACCAGGTGCATCGAGGTGAAGTTCCTTACAGATCGTGTCAATGAAGCGGAACGGCCGCTAGTTGACATACAGTTAATGTGGAAGGCTGTGTAAGTAAATGTTAGGCGTTACAGGGAGTTACACATCCCTACGTTGCAGGAAGCCGGTAACTGTGGCTGTCAGTTCAAAGAAGGGAAATGGTCAGCCTGTGCTGAGTTCCCGTGTGGCCGTTCCTCTCCATGATGTATGCCACTTTGGATACCGTCGTGGAGGTT
Source organism: Hemitrygon akajei (assembly GCF_048418815.1). Taxonomy (NCBI): domain Eukaryota; kingdom Metazoa; phylum Chordata; class Chondrichthyes; order Myliobatiformes; family Dasyatidae; genus Hemitrygon; species Hemitrygon akajei. The sequence continues at coordinate 3,372,048 of NW_027331971.1, read as the reverse complement.
GACATATTGAGGGGTGGGAGAGCAGCGGTGATCATGTCTCTATCGCTGAGTCTGGTAATCTCACTTACAATAGAGCAGAGGCGAAGCGGACAGCAGTGGTGATAGGAGATTCCATGGTTAGAGGAATATAGACGTGATTCTCTGGGCGCGATCGGTACACCCGGTAGTAAGTTGTATCCCAGGTGCCAGAGTCATGGATGCATCCGATCAGGACCACGGCGTTATAAAGTGGGAGTATGAGCAGCCAGATGACTGAGCAGGTAATGGCACAAATGGCATAGCTGAGAAAGCGATGACATTAAACTGAGTGGAAAAGCAAAATGTACAGAGGAGGTGGACAGTCTTCAGAGGGATATAGATAGGTTAAGTGTGTGGGCCAAGATCTGGAAGATGGAATACAACGTTGGTAAATGCAAAATCATCCAGTTTGGAAGGAATAATAGTAGGGTGGATTATTATTTAAATGGTGACAGTTGGCAACATGCTGTTGTGCAGGGGGATTTGGGAGTGCTTGCTCGTGAATCTCTAAAAGTTGCAGGTATAACTAGTTATTAAGACGGCAAACGGAATGTTGGCCTTCATTGGTAGGGGGATTACATTCCAGAGCAGGGAGGTCATGCTGCAACGATGCACGGTGCTGGTGAGGCTACACCTGGAGTACTGTGAGGAGGTTCACCGGCTATATTCCAGAGCTAAAGGAGTTATCCTATGAGGACAGATTGAGTCGTCTGCGACTATATTCTCTGGAATTCAGAAGAACGAGAGGGGATCTTATAGAAACAAACAACATTTTGAAAGGGATAGATGAAATCGAAGTAGGAAAGTTGTTTTCAACTAGAACTAAGGGACATTGCCTCAAGATTCAGGGGAGATTATTTAGTACGGAAATCAAGAGAAACTGCTTTTTTTTCCCCAGAGACTGGTGAATCTGGGGAATTCTCAGCCCAGGGAAGCAGTTAAAGCTTCTTCACTAAGTATATATTTAAGATTCAGTTAGATAGATTTTTAGGGGAATTAAGGGTTATGGGGAGAAGGCAGGCAGATGGAGCAGAGTTTACGGACAGATTGGCCATAATCTTCTTGAATGTCGGGGCAGACTCGATGGGCCGGTACTCCTGCTCCTACTTCTTATGTTCGTATGGTGAGGGAAGGGTAGTATTAGAGATCAAAGCTCAGAACATCATAATGAAACGTAGTGGATGAGTATGAAGGGGCATTCAGACATAGCATAACGTTTACGGTTCTCAGTTCACGGCAGTGAAGATACATCTATCAGGGTAATGCACTGAGATGACAAAGATACAGCTATCAGCAAGGATCATTGACAACACAGCAGCGTCTGGCAAAAGTGAGGGTACAAATTTATTATCTTTAAGCAGAGTTGGTAATGCTCACCACGGGGTCAAAAACAAGTATATTATTGTTGAGGGGAGGGTGGCGTGGGGTACGGGGAGAAAGGCTCAGGACACCAGGAAAATGAAATTCCCACTGGAGATTGAGGAGTGGCTGACAAATTTTCGACAGTTATATTAAGTTATTTGTGCTCTTACTTTATCAGCGGCGAGGGTCAACCTCCTTCTGTGATTGGGCAAAACAAAATAGTATTCCGCTGCTGGCATGTTACCTCCATCTTCAGTCTCCAGTTATAGTAGATTCCAATGTGAGGCTTCGGATGCAAAGAAGCAACAATTCCCTCAGGGAAACCAACGCAGATCGCTGAAGTAAACAACCCCAAGTCAGACACGTGGAGACGAGATCGTGACAAGGAAAAACACCTGGCCAGCGGAGACTCCTTGCCGAGGTTTTCTATTCTTTGGCTATTTATTGGAGATGTGGGGGAGGTGGACGTGCCTAGGATAATCAGTAGGTGTACACATAGGTTTTCGGTTGTGTAAGTTCACTTGTGTTTTAGTTGATGCTGTTACGTACACTGTAACGGGTTAAATGATCCAGCAGAAATGGGACACACATGGAGTCTGGTTTTGCTGTTAATAAAGCACTATTTTGTCAGTAACTACGCAATATAGTAATATAAAACCAGGTAAATCAAACAGGTTAGCAGAGTTTATCCATATATGTGTGGAAATATAAAACCCCAAACTTCATCAAGCTTAGGTGTTAAATGATACAGTCTTACGATGGTATATAAACGAAGACAGTTCAGTTCGTGATATTGAGTGGAGTAGAATTGTGGAGGGGGGGTGATCTGTTATCGAAGCAAGCAGATGCTGTTGATCTTCCTGTTGTCCTCCGAAAATCTTTTCACGTCACCGACTGTGACCATGATAAATGGTACCGTCTTCACGAAGTAAAGCTATAAACCAGGCCCGGGTTAAACACACTGACAACTTGCCACAGATCACTCCTTCTCCACACTGAGAGCAAAACGCATCCTTTCGTGCGCCCTCAAAAGCTCATCCAGTGTCTGCACTTTCTGTGTGTGTCTCGTGTGTCTGCCAGTAAACCAGCTGACCTTGTATATATATCCAAGTGCTGAACACCAGCCGTCCATTATATAGTTCCGCCCTTCCATCACCATAGCGACTCACCAGCTGCTCTGTGCCTCTCTCTCTCTCTCTCTGAATCAGCGGCACCTTCTCTCTCTTTTTAAAGTCACAGTCCATAATGAATAAACCTTCGGATCTTGTCACACTACAAGAAGTACAGAATCTGGCTGTGACTTACTCTGTCATTGTCCGGTCCGTGAAATCCGCATTCCAGTTTACGGTGCGGTCCATGGATCCTTGTTGTGGGTTTTCCTGTTTTCTCCCTGTTGGGTGTCTTTATTGAGGCACCTGATTCTCGTTGTGTATTGGCACGGAAATACCTCTCAAACCAAGTCCTGCTGGACTGGTCCCTCCCCTTTTCCCTGAAACCTTCCCGTGAAGCCTTCGCCTGAAACCTCGTCAAGTTCAACCGCCAGAGTGAGAACGGAGCCTTGCCATGCCAAGATAAGGAACTATCTACCGTTGAGTTTGGAACTGTCTCTTTCTGTCCCTGTGTTTAGTGTCCCTGTTCTATGTACGTCCTGGTCCTACAACCTGTGCTTCCCAAGGAGGGGTCCTGACTCTGTGTTCCCTGTTCCTGTGCTCAAGCCCCAGGCTCCGTGCTCCAAGACCAAGTTCAGGCGCCGTGTTCCAGCCCAGAAGTACCTCGCCAGGCCGGTGCTGGTGATTCCTCGTCCTGTGCTGGATCGTCCCCATCCGAATCCTCGGCAGTTTACCTCGGCAATTATATTGGCCTTGCGTCCTACAAAGGGTCCCGGACCTGTATCCTAGAAAGCATCCCAGCCCTGCGTCCTAGGAAGGGTGCCGGCTCTGCGTCCTAGGAAGTGTCCCGACCCTGCGTTCCAAGGAGGAGTCCAAGAGCCCAGCCAAATCTAGTTCAAGAGCCACCTTCAGTGCTGGAGATTCCCCGACTTTGCTGGTAGATTCCCCGCACAGCCCAGGGTTACTTCGCCCAGCCCAGGAGTACTTCACCCAGCCTGGGGCTGGAGTTCCCTCGTCCTATCCAAGCCAAGTCCTAGAACTTCGTCTAGTCCAAGTCAAGGCTTCGTTTTCCCAGTACTATCCTGTGTCTAGTCTGTTCCTAGTCCCTCGTCCTCGCCTGTATCCGGGTTCTGAGCCCGAGTCAAGACCCATGTTCCGGCTCCCTGTCCGATCTCAGGCTCGGAGTACTAGTGCAGGCTCCTGTGTCCATGTCCAACGTTATTTTCCCCCGACTTCCCTTGCTTTCTGGATAATTTTAATCCTGTTCCCTGTACTTCAGTGTCTGCGTCTTATATTTGGGCCCCCTTATGACAAACTCATCATTTTTACACAGTGATAATCCTTCACACATATAAATTGGTGTCAACGCCGACAAAACAACGTGTACCGAATGGCTTTTCCAATGTTTTATATCATGTTCTCCGTTCGAGTGGAGAATCAGATCATCCTCAACTTTAAAAAGACCGTGTACAAGCTAATACGCCACTGTGATAAAGTGACTACTGAACGATTGTTGCCATGAGGGTTAGGGTTGCATTTAAGTGTTTACAATGTGACAGGAAATGTATTCGTAAGAATGCAGAACATGTTCCACTTAGCAACTCTGATTTTGGCATTATTGTGTGTAGTGTTGGTTTCACTTTATGTCCCCGACACCTGGAACTTACACCATACTGCCAACGTCACGGTGAAAATTGGTGCAGAAGACTTATTCAGTCCGTCTGCCATTTCATTATCCACCATTACTGCCTCAAGATCATCACTTTCCAGCGGTCCAACACTCTCGCCTCTCTTTTACACTTTGTGCATCTGAAGAAACTTTTGGTATGATATTTAGTAATATTATTGGCTAACAATATTATTAGCAATATTTTCTATTCCATTTTAAACTCCTTAGTGACTTTTTATCGCTGCGTCTGCGGCCATTTAGAACATTCCGAATCATTTAACTTCACACTACTTCCTGCACTATTGCATACATCACTTTGACTATTATGTTGGCTTGCCTTCTCTTGTTCGCCACAGTTATTTATTCTTTCCTTCTACGCTTTGGGACGTATGTATACAGTGCCTTCCAAATTCCTTGCAGAAATTACAGCCATTGCTGCTCTGCAGTCACACCTGCCAGTGTTCTTTTCCGTTGAATTCTCATCTCTCAAGACTCTGCAATTCCCTTTACGCCAACGTAAGTCTGACGAATCCCACTTCAGATCCGTTTTTTATCAGGGTTCAGGGTGAATTATACAATATTGTGATCATTTGCACAAAAGCTTTCTTATACCAAGCTCTTGAATCAATTCCGGCTCATTTCACAGCATCCAATCCAGAACAGCAGATCCCATAGTGGCTAAACCTCGAGCTGCTATCCCGTGCACATTCTGGAAATTCTGTGTCTTGAAATCCAGCACTAACATGATTTTCCCAGTCTTAAGAAACATACGATAAATCCCTTATGACGATGTTTATATTGGCCCTGTGGCATGCATTTTCGATCTCCCGCTGTAATTTGTAGACAAAATCCTGACTCATGTTTGGGTTCTGTATATAAGACACATCAATGTCGCGTCCCCAATCGCCCACCATTCCATTCCGCTAAAATTCTCTTTCCAGCTTCTGTTCCTTCACTTCACAGCCCCTGTAGATGTTTACAGTGAGTTGACCCTTTTAGGGTTTTCTTATTTGTTTCTCACTTACACATTTTGCATATGAAGAAACATTCGGTATATATTTTTAAAATATTATTGGTTGGCATAATCTTGTATCCCTTCTTTAAATTCTTGATGACTTTTAGTTGACTTCTGTTGGCATTTAACAGCGTCCCAATAATCTACCTTTCCACTAATTTTTGCTCTATTGCAAGCCTTCTCAATGGCCATTATGTTGCCTTTGACTGTTCTTGTTCGGCACCTTTGTATCTTCTTTCCTTTAGAAGACATCTCCTCTTTGGGAAGTATATATCCTGTGCCCCCCAAATTCCTTCCGGGAGTTACAGCCATTGCTGCTGTGCTGTTCATTCCATCCTGTGTTCTTTTCCAGTCAATTCTGGCCAACTCCTCTCTCGTGCCTGTGTGATTCCCTTTACCGCACAGTGATCCTGATGCATCCCACTTTAAATCCCTTTTCTCAGGTTACAAGGTGAATTCGATCATATTCTTTTCATTTTCACCAAAGCGTTCTTTTGCCAAGCTCTCTAATCAATTATGGATCATTACACTGATCCGGTAGTGGGCTCAACCACGAGCTGCTCTACACCCAATCTAGGCATTCTGAAAATTCCCTCTGTTGGAATCCCTGAACCAACATGATTTTCCCAGTCTTGCTGTAAATTTAAATCCCTCATTGCCCTTTACGCATGCATTTTCAATCTTCCGTTGTAATTAGTAAACCATGTCCTTACTGTTGTTGGCGGTCGGTATATACCTCACATCATGGTCTTTTACCCTTACAGTTCGTTAGCTCCACCCACAATTATACAACGCCTCACGACCCTATATCACCTCTCCCTAATGATTTGATTTCACTTTAACCGATAGAGTAACCCTGCCCGTTCTACCTACTTAACGGGCCTTTTGTGACAATGCGTATTATTGATATTACAAAGATTCTTTCAACATCATATACACTTATGCCAATACTTAACTGTGCTAGAATTTCTTCTACCATATCCAGTATTCTACGCACATTTAAATGTAACGCCTTCATTCTAGTATTCAGCCATTTCAATTTTCCCGCCTCTTACGTTGTAACTGCAAGTCTTGACTGCAATTTTGCCCTATCAGCCTTTCCTTGCTAGGAATCTCACTATACATTGCCTCTGTTTGTAAATCAAACTATCGCATCTTCAGCCCTATGACAACGGTTCCCTGACCACTGTCAAATAAATTTAAAACCAACTGAAAAACTCTAGCCAACCTTCACGCAAGGACATTTGATCCGACGGGTTTCGGTGCAATCGGTCCCTTCTGTACAGCTCGTACCATCCCCAGAATTTCCTCCACAATCTCATTCTAATCGTTATTGCCAATGAGCAAAACGGTAACAGAGCGTTCATGTGTTAGATGGCCCCAGCGACAATCAGCACTGTTCAAAAGCGGAGGAAAGAAGATTCTTACATCTCTTCTATTTGATCTATCTGCAGAATAATAATTCCGGACGTTGTTCAGTGGATAGGTGGATAAAGAATGTACAGTACGAAAGGAGGTGCAGCTTGTGTTCAGTGGTGCGGATAATGGATCACCCTGGGGAACCTAAAAATATCGAGAGGCTACATAATTTTGTGCTGTATACAGATGCATTTATCTGATGTCAGATGCTGTCAATAATATGGTAAATAAAAGTGTTAACATACAGGGTATATTTGTAAACACACGGCTCACATATTTTAAAACTCATAAATATTGTGAAGAATGCTGCAAATAAATGTTCAGGCTGTGTCAACAACAAAGAGTATTATTGCACGTCACAAATCACATTAATCACAGTCAGAAATAGATGCAGTTAACCTGCTGTAGTCCAGCACATGTAGAAATAAGGAATACGCCGGATGTTAGTCTAAAATGACAATAAAACATGTTATTGATAAAGATTTTGGCAATGATTTCAGAGCCAGTCTGAACCGCAGAAGAGCGGATACGAAGCAGACAAGTTCAGTGTAATGCTGGAACGTCAGGACGATTACGGGCTCCTTCATTCAATAAGCCGAATTGTCTGCAGTTTCAAAACACGTCACTGATCACATTGATAGTGCCATTGCTTCTCTCCACCTCCGCTCACTAAGCTACGGCGAGGACCTTACTGGTGGCCACGCTGCTGACGTCATCCAGTATTCTACGCCCATCGTTGACCACGTTGATAATATGGTTGTCTTTGCAGCGTGAAGACCGTCCACAGTGATGAGGACCTGGTCATCAGCTGAAATGAATTCCAAAATGCATCTTTTAATTTCTTCCTCTTTGCATATAATTCGTTTGGAGATTTATCCAACTCCTTATGCGATTACTGCAGTCATCTTATCTTCGATTATCTACATCAAAGGGATAAGCTATGTACACACGGTCCATTCTGCACATTACTGTTTTTGTTGTTATCTGCGTGGACCGCATTGACAATTCTGCCACAAATAACAGCGTAATTAACAACCTAGGTGGACAATCATTCCAGGTGCTACCGTCCTGCAGCTTGAACGTTAACATCAAATGCAGGACCACTGACTAACACATACATAGCATTTACCTTAGAGATGCAACTGACGTTTCGGTTTCCTAATGCCAATAGATGGCAATTTATCAAAATGCATTTCGTCTGTTTTCTATATAGATTCGCCACTAGACACCAGATTGGAAATAATATCAAATGAAAACCAATAGATATACCTTGATTTTACAGATCGGTTGACGGAGCGAAGTGATTGAAAATCGCAGTAATGCAATTTGGTATCAGACTCTTTGCTCATATCAACTTTAGCTTGTGTGAAGACAATGGTTCAAACTCCACGTTCTACCATAAACATACACACTGAATACATCATAATCAGCATTTTTTAAACATTATATCTGTCGGTGAAAATAATAAACACGGGACAACTTTCTCGACCTGCGCGGCGGATTTAGACAAAATTGCAGAAGGACCAATTTTGTGGAAATGAGAAAGGATATAGCAAGAGTGGATTGGGATAAGTCGATTTCTGGCTAGGATGTGTTCAGTAAGTGGAAGGCTTTCAAAACCGAAATTTTGAAAGTGCAATATTTGCATGTTCCTGCCGGGATTACAGGCAAAGTCAACAGGCATAGGGATAATTGGTTTTCGATGGATATTGGCGACCTGTTTTTTTATTTTTTTTAATTGAATTTTCAAATAGGTTACGGAATAGAAAGAAATAATGTCAGCCATCCCCCTCCCCTTAACTCCTCCTCCCTCACATGTCCCTATATATATGAAAAAGAGAAAAAAAGAGAGAAAAAAAAGAAAGAAAGAAAAGAAAGAAAGAAAGAAAGAACGAAAGAAAGAAAGAAAGAGTGCCTGGATATCGGAAGTTCCCCACATGCTCCATGGAGTTTTAAAATAGCTTTAATATATATTTATTTATTTCCCCAGAAAGCAATAATTTTATCTTCGGAGCACCTATATATATAATCCTATCTTTTGTAAATAAGGGCTCCAAATTTTCAGAAATATATCATATTTATTTCTTAAATTATAAGTATTTTTTTCAAGTGGAATGCAGCTGAATATTCATTCTTCCAACCATCTATACTTAAGTATGAATACGATTTCCAAGCAACTGCAGTAGTCTTTTTGGCTATTGCCAATACAATTTTTATGAATTCTTTCTGATATTTGTTCAATTTGGGTTCGGTTTATCCCTTCAATATCACCTGGTAAAAAATATACTGGGTTATGTGGAAGTTGTGTTCCAATAATTTGTTCCAGTAAAACTCTAAAATTTGTCCAAAAAGGTCGAATTTTAAAACAAGACCAAGTAAAATGTAAAAAAAGTACCAATTTCTTGATTACATCGAAAACATTGATCAGAAAAATTTGGGTTTAATCTTTGTTTTTTGTGGTGTAATATATAATTGATGTAAAAAATTATATTGTACTAATCTTAGTCGGACATTTGTTCTATTTGTCATACTGTCAAGACATAGTCTTGACCAACTTGCTTTATCAATTTTAATATTCAACTCAGTTTCCAATTTTTGTCTTGACTTATGAATTCCTTGTTTAATCGCCTGTTTTTGAATCAAACTATACGTACAAGATTTTTTTTTAATTTTTCCTTTTTGAATTAAAGTTTCTATTTCATTAGGGTTTCGGCAATAACATTGTTTGACCTAATCTATCCCTTAAATAAGCCCATAATTGGAAATAACAAAAAAGAGTGTTATTGATATTTTGTATTTATTCTTCAATTGATCAAATGACATTAATATACCTCCTGTCAAAACAGGTGTCCTATATACCTGATCCCTTTTTGAAACCAGTTATATAAAAGTTGGTTATCCATTGTAAAGGGAATAAGTTTATTTTGATTAAAGGTCTCTTTGCTAATAACGATTTCTTTATCTCATCATCAGCATTTATCTTATTCCATAAATCAATCAAATGTTTTAACACAGGAGATTCTTTCTTTTCCCGTATCAATTTAGATTCCCATTTATATATAGAATCTTCTGGTATAATTTCTCCTATTATCTAATTCTATTCTAATCCATGCCGGTTTATCTTCTTCAAAAAAAGATGCAACAAATCTGTTGATTTGCTTTGTAATAATTCTTAAAATTTGGTAATTGTAACCCTCCTAGGTCAAATTTCCATGTCAATCTTCCCAACGATATTCTTGATATCGTTCCTTTGGAAAGGTAAAAATATATTCATTTTTACAGCATTGACTCTACCTACTAATGTTATTGGTAACATCATCCATTTGTCAAGATCTTATAGAATTTTTTTTCAATAATGGCAAATAATTTAATTTATATCAATTCTTCACATCATTATCAACTCTTACACCTAAATACTTTATACTATTTATCGGCCATCTAAATTGAGTTATTAATCGACATTGACTATAATCTCCTTTAGTAAGGGGTAGAATTTCACGTGTATCTCAATTTATTTTGTACCCTGATATTTCCCCATATTCATTCAATCTACAAGGTAATTTACGCAACGAGTACAATGGGTTTGTTAGATAAAGCAGAACATCGTCTGCAAATAAATTAATCTTACATTCCTCCTGATTAACTCTGAAACCCATAATATCTGAGTCAGTTCTAATTAATTCAGCTAATGGTTCTATAGCCAGCACAAATAAAGCAGGTGATAATGGACAACCTTGTCTAGTTGACCTTGTTAACTGAAATGATGTTGAAATTTGGCCATTTGTCACTACTTTAGCTTTGGGATTAGTATTTAAGGTTTTAATCCATTTTATAAAATATAATCCTCATCCATATTTTTCCAATACCTTAAATAAAAAGTCGCATTCCAATCTATCAAATGTTTTTTCTGCATCCAAAGCAACTGCCTCCCTCTTTTGTGCCAGATGAATTATGCTAAGTAACCGAGTTACATTATTTGCCGATTGTCTATTTTTGATAAATCCTGTTTGATCTATATGTATTAATTTTGGTAAGTATTTAGATAATCTATTAGATAAAATCTTTGCTATTAGTTTATAGTCCGTGTTCAACAAAGAAATAGGTCTATATGATGTTGGCTTTAAAGGATCTCTATCTTATTTTAGCAATACTATTAAAATAGCTGTCGAAAAGGACTCTGGAAGTTTATGCGTTTATGTGTTCTTTCCACTTGGTGTATTATCACAAATAACTCTCCCAAAATTGAATTCGGAAGAACAGAAGGGGTTAGATATAGCTTTTACATTAAAAGAGGTCGAAGAAGCTCTAGGATCACTTCATAGTAATAAATCTTCAGGAGAAAAGGTTTTTCCGGCGACCTGGTTAAGAAAAAGATTAAGAAGAGATGAGGTTGCTTTGGCAGATAATGTGAAGGTAAACCCGGAGGGTTTCTACGTATATTAAGAGTAAAAGGATAGTAAGGGTCACAATTAATCCTCTAGAAGATCAGACTGGTCGTATATGCGTGGGGACTCACGAGATGGGGGAGATCTTAAGCAGTTTGTTTGCATCAGTATTTACTCAGGAAACTGGTATAGTGTATATGGAAGAAAGGAAAACAAACAGTAGTGTCATAGAACCGAAAGAGATTAAAGAGGAGGAAGTGCTTGCTGCCTTACAGCGAAAAAAGGTAAATAAATCCTCCGGCCCTGACATGACATTTTCTCGGAACTAGAGAGAGACTAGTGTAGAAATTGCATGGGCCCTGGCAGAAATACTTAATCTATCCTTAGCCACGGGAGCGGTTCCGGGGGACTGGAGGGTAGCTCATGTTGATCCGTGATTTAAAAAAAAAGGCTCCAAAGATTATCCAGGCCGTTGAGCCTGACATCAGTATTAGATAAATTATTGGAAAGTGTTCTGAGAGATCGGATATACATGTATTTGGACAGCCAAGGGTTGATTAAGCATAGTCATCATGACTTTGTGCGTGGTAGATTGTGTTTAACGAATCTTGAAGAGTTTTATGAGGAGGTTACCATAAAGTAAATGAAGGAAAGGCTGTGGATGTTGTCTACATGGACTTTATTAAGGCCTTTATTAAGGGAGGTTAATTCAGAAGGATCAGACACTAGCTATCTATGGAGCGGTTGTAAACTGGATTCGAAATTGGCTGTGTTGGCGAACGCAGAGAGTCGTAGTGGATGATTGCTTCTGAAACTGGAGGCCATTGACTAATAGTGTGCCTCAGCGATCAGTGTTGGAATCTTTGTTGTTTGTTGTCTATATCAATGATCTAGATGATCATGTGTTAAATTGGAGCAGCAAGTTTGCTAATGACAACAAGATTGGAGGCCTTGTGGACATCAACGAAGGCTTTCAAAGGCTTTGAACGCTTGCAGAGAGAACTGGGCCAGAAAATGGTAGATGGAATTTAATGCAGACAAGTGTGAGGTGTTGCATTTTGGAATGACAAATCAAGGTAGGGCATACATAGTAAATGGTAGTACACTGAGCAGTGCTGAGGAACAAAGGGAGCTGGGAGTTCAGATACATAATTCCCTGAAAGTGGCGTCACAGGTAGACAGGGTTTTAAAGAAGACTTTTAAAATCCTGAAATTCATAAAACATGTTACTGAGTATAGGAGTTGGGATGTTATGGTGTGGTGATATAATACATTGGTCAGGCCAAATTTGGAGTATTGTGTGCCGTTCTGGTCACCTAACTATGGAAAGAATATCAGTAAGATTTAAAGAGTGCAGAGAAGTTTTACTAGGATTTTGCCGGGTCTTCAGGAGCTGAGTTACAGTGAAAGATTGAACAGGTTAGGACTGTGTTCCTTGGAGCGCAGAAGAATGAGGGGAGATCTGATAGAGGTTTACAAAATTTTGAGGGGCATAGAAATAGTAAATGCGAATAGGGTCTTTCCACTTAGATGAGGTGAGATAAAGACGAGAGGACATGGCTTTAGGGTGAAAAGGGGAAAGGTTTAGAGGGAACATCTTCACAGAGAGTGGTGGGAGAGTGGAACGAGTTGCCATCTGACTTGGTAATTGCGGGCTCACGCTTAATTGTTAAGAAGACATTAGATAGGTATATGGATGGGAGAGGTCTGAAGGGTTTCGGACAAGTTGCTGGTAAATGGGACTAGCGGAATAAAGTTTGGGCACGGACTAGAAGGGCGGAATGGCGCGTTTTCTGTGCTGTAGTGTTCTATGAGTCTATAGTCCTAATAGAGTCGTGTAAAGTGATTGGTAATTCAGAGGGAATTGACGAAAGCCTTGATCAACCATATGACAGAAGGAATCTGGAAGGTGATTGGTGGTCGAGCGTTCACTCAGAACATTTGGAACTGTAACACTGAGCAGTCGATTGGGAAAGTTACCAAGTGTGAGGAAGGCAATGTACCTTCACTTCTAAAACATGGTAGCTATCTTAGGCACAGTGTATACCTTCAAGGGATCCTACGCAGCGATAAATTTAGAGGCCACAGATCTTAAAAGCGACTCACTAAAAATAAAAAAAAATAGAATACAATGAAATTTAATATCAGTGGCATAAAATATGTCGTTATCCGGCGGCAGTATATTGCAATACATAACAATTAAACTGTAAATCACTATAAGAAGTTAAGCTTAGTAAAAGAAAGTTAAATTAAATTAAGTCATATGGAGAACAAAATGTTTCTAGGTTTCTGGGTTCCATGCGATTCCGAAATTTATTGGCTGAAGCTATTCCTATATTATCATTGCAGATCCAGACACATCCCTGACCAGAGTGATAACTTCACTGCATACCCAGTCCCATCACTGCTCAGAGTGATAACTTCACTGCATACCCAGTCCCATCACTGCTCAGAGTGATAACTTCACTGCATACCCAGTCCCATCACTGCCCAGAGTGATAACTTCACTGCATACCCAGTCCCATCACTGCCCAGACTGATAACTTCACTGCATACCCAGTCCCATCTCTGCCCAGAGTGATAACGTCACTGCATACCCAGTCCCATCACTGCCCAGAGTGATAACTTCACTGCATACCCAGTCCCATCACTGCCCAGAGTGATAACGTCACTGCATACCCAGTCCCATCACTGCCCAGAGTGATAACGTTACTGCATACCCAGTCCCATCACTGCCCAGAGTGATAACTTTACTGCATACCCAGTCCCATCACTGACCAGAGTGATAACTTCACTGCATACCCGGTCCCATCACTGCCCAGAGTGATAACTTCACTGCATACCCAGTCCCATCACTGCCCACAGTGATAACTTCACTGCATACCCAGTCCCATCACTGCCCAGAGTGATAACGTCACTGTATACCCAGTCCCATCACTGCCCAGAGTGATAACTTTACTGCATACCCAGTCCCATCACTGACCAGAGTGATAACTTCACTGCATACCCAGTCCCATCACCGCCCAGAGTGATAACGTCACTGCATACCCAGTCCCATCACTGCCAGGACTGATAACGTCACTGCATACCCAGTCCCATCACTGCCCACAGTGATACCTTCACTGCATACCCAGTCCCATCACTGCCCAGAGTGATAACTTCACTGCATACCCAGTCCCATCACTGCCCAGAGTGATAACTTCACTGCATACCCAGTCCCATCACTGCCCAGAGTGATAACTTTACTGCATACCCAGTCCCATCACTGACCAGAGTGATAACTTCACTGCATACCCAGTCCCATCACTGCCCACAGTGATAACTTCACTGCATACCCAGTCCCATCACTTCCCAGAGTGATAGCTTCACTGCATACCCAGTCCCATCACTGCCCACAGTGATAACTTCACTGCATACCCAGTCCCATCGCTGCCCACACGGAAAAGTAAACTGCGTGGCCAGTTCCATTATATTCCGCACTAGTAATGTCGCTGCTACCCCAACACCAGCACTGACTATGGAAATGTGTGTCTTTAAGCACGTAACTCGACAAAACCATACGACTAAAGATGATACAACAACGCACACAAAATGCTGGTTGAACACAGCAGGCCAGGCAGCATCTATAGCGAGAAGACTACAGATGATGTCCAGTTATCATTGATTGCACTGTCACGGGTTCCGAAGGGCAAGTGTGACAACAGTCGTAATATATTGAATTGTTAATGGATGCTCTCATGCCAGCAACAACTGTTGTTTGTTCAGCGAGAATCAAAGTACACAGTCAATACCTCAGTATTGGCACGTTCATATGATTTCTAGAACTCTAAACATGAAGGTCATGTGATACTTTTTCGCAAGCAGTTTGTTATCATTACATAGGATTGTTGTAATTACATAGGAACGTAATTGTTATCATTACATGTTTCAGTGGTTACACTCCCACCGAGCAGACCGGGGGAGCCAGTGTTCATCGCACAGTGTTTCTCATCATTCATGCTTAAATAAATTTGTTTCATGATACCGAAGACATTTGTGGTTTATAAGTTCAAACTTAAATCTGGGCTCTGTTCAGTGTATTCGCAGAAAAGAAGCCTGAAGTAAAATAATCAGATGCCGCTTGTATTCAGTGGCTGGACGTAATGGTGTCGACAGAATAAGCTAAAAAAGATATTTTCTTCGACACCTACTGTGCCTGACTGTGCTTTGCTAATGTTCTACGTGACGAAGAAAAATATTTTATAATAATCAAACGCTTATCAAATTTTAAAACCTTTCTGTCAAATTTATTGCCATGATCACTGTGAACAAGCGTGCCCGTTTTGTTATTCCACGTTTCTAAGCTTTAATGAAGCTTATTGCAGACCACAATGGAGATTAATAACGGTTCAGATGAGATGCGATTCACCCGTTTCCGTTCGACGATTGTAAGCTCACGGATATTCCATGCTATACTTCCAAGCATTTTGCTTGGGAAAAAGACAAGTTTCCAAAGATATTGAAATAATATTTGAATGCACAGACTGCTCCAGTAAGAGGAACTTTCCAAGGAATCAAATAAAGTGGAAAAAAGAATAATAAAATAAACCGGTTTAGAGCACTGGCGGCTGTTTGTTTTTGTGTGATCTTCAGTGGAGGGTAAATTGTACACACTAACAGCATCCCCGGTTCTTGCCAATAAATACAAAATCATTTCATAAAATATGCCGATACTCCTGGATTTAAGCCTATCCTACGACACCTACTCTTTACACACAGCGGAACAGCATCAGCTACCATGAAGTGAAAACTTCTGCATGACTGCAGCTGGATTCTTCTATGGGCTACGAATACGGGTATGGACAGTATGGAGATTTTTCATTGTTGTTCCCTTGTTCCTTTCTGATTCAGCAGCACCAGGAATTCGCAAGGAAGTGAGGCACTGTACATATGTTGACGAATACCTATCGACCACTCAGTCATCTGATCCGCATTGTGTTGGAGGGGACCCAGTTACCGACAGTAAATTCAATCATTCTTCTCTCTCTCCCTCTCTCCTCTCTCTCTCTCTCTCTCTCTCTCTCTCTCTCTCTCTCTCTCTCTCTCTCCTCTCCTCTCTCTCTCTCTCCCTCTCTCTCTCTCTCCCTCTCCTCTCTCTCTCTCTCTCTCTCTCCTCTCTCTCTCTCTCTCTCTCTCTCTCTCTCTCTCTCTCTCTCTCTCTCTCTCTCTCTCTCTCTCCCCCCATGTCTGCCTTTCTTGTCTTCTTGCTACTTCTGTCTACCTGGACAGCACGTTTGTACAGCGGGCTGATAGTTCTTTTCTCTCTCACAGAAACTTCCACATTCCAAGCAAATGGCACTCTGTTTCAGATCCATTGTTTTTCGTTCCCCCATTTTTGGCAAACCGAAGAGGAATCTTTCCTTATGAGCGACTTTTAATAAAAATACATGTATTTTTTCATTATTTAAGGACGATTTTGTTTTAGTTTAAGCTTCGTTAAATCCACCGATGTGTTGTGAGATTTGTTAATATTGTTGTAATTCCAAGTAATGGAACAACAACAGCGTTTCTTCTACACACTGCTTCCACAGGTACTGGGTAAACCAAGGGTTAACTCTTCGCGTGGCTTCAAGGAAAATAAAAGCGTCTATTCAGGATGGACTGCTGACGTCACCGGAGGGTTCTCTCTGTTATTAATAAGAGTCCCTTTCACTCAGTTCCGCCAGTTTCAGCGAGAGCAGCTGCTCCTGCCACGGACAGAGATCCGGAGCTGCACCGAGAGGAGAGTAAGGACGGACTGGCTCGTCCTGTCATGGATCAGAGTCCGGGAAGAATAGATTGGATTATAACAGGAAATGGGAAAAACATTTTCTGGATGGTTCCATATATTTTTGCAGATGGTGCTTGGATAACGCTAGATGATCGAGTCGAGTATGCTTTAAAAACCATTCAAGTGGTTTTCTTACCTGTCCTCGCTATCATTGCTCTTCCCGGTGAGTTTCTTTCCAAAGATACCTTAACTGTAATTTTCATTCTCACGTGAAACTCTCATAATAATAATTAATGCTCTTCTCGCACATACCGGCAGATAATTAAGCAAATTGTTGCACTTTGGTAACGTACTGTCCTGAGGACCCATGTTTAAGAAAATATCTGCTGGCAGTGTTGATCATGTAGAACAGTTTTACGGGAATAAACGATTTAACGTATGAAACGTGTTTGATGGCCCAGTGCCTGTATTGGCTGGAGTTTAGGAGGATGGAGCAGGGGAACTGGGGAAGCTTGCCCGTAATTGAAACGCTCAAATCGAGTCGTCATGCAGAGGATGTATCCGGCAGTGGGAGAGTCTCGGACCAGAGAGCGCAGACTCAGAATAGATGAATGCTGCCTTCAGAACAGACCTGAGGGGGAGTTTCTATTGCCAGCGGCAATGTGTCTAACAAATTCTTTGCCACAGACTGTGGCAGAGGTCAATTGATTAGATGACCAACTGTCTGCCCCTTTTCCGAGTATATCTCCTTGCCCGGCTTTTCATGGAGAGGAAGCACGGGGTTGTTGCGGGCACATTGAGGGATTTCCGTCAGCGGTGGTCACGGCGCCGGATTGACTGTTTTATAGACAGTAACAATCATATAGTAATGTTGGGTGTAGCTACTGTCTCGTAATTATTGATTGTCTTCTGTCCGTGGGTTGTGAATAAATATTTATGTTAATAAAAGTTAATGCTACGGATGCAATGCTCGAATTTCTGATCAGTAAACTTACAAGTCGTTGCACACAGCAGCCTGTCACTGAGACGTTGAACCTTTAAGTTTTGACAGTATACCCCTTTTCCATCCACTCTAAACCATTTCCTTTGCAAGGAAGCTAGGTTATAACATCTCAGTCTGTCCGTGGCTAATCGGTGTGACTACCATCTGCACGTCAGGCTGTTTCTGAACATCAACCAGCTCCCTACGCTTCTAGGGCCTTCGAACGTGCCTACCATATTATCAAAGAGGTCACTCGCATTTCTGCTCAAATCAGAATAAACTCCCTCTTATATGCGATCGGGATACCATGAGAACTTTCTTCAAGTTTCTCCATTGGCTGTCGTACCGCAATAGGATGCAGAGCACGTTCTCTAATTGTAAACATTTATTTTAATGATTCCGCTTCTGCCCAGAGTTGTGTTCGCCTGTTCTGTATCGACACACGTCAGCAGTTTACTTTATTTTTTATCGTTTCAATTCTCACTCGGAGCCAATGGCAGGTTCAATGGTGGTGAAAAAGATACGCATTTTCGAGAATTTAATGAATATCATCAAATATGACGGCAAAAGTACAAGAAGGAGACGGTGAGCCTTGTACCATGACTTGAAGCTAATAATCACTCACCTGCTGTCGACAAGCAGGCTGAGAGATTCAATAACAGGGCTTTGGGTCGCTGCTGTCTCTGCAAACCCAGCGCCCTGGGTAACAAACAGGGACGGAAATCTGCGCTTCAGCTAAACGTGGGGGGTGACAAGGACACATATTTCATGACGGCTGAAATTACGCAGAGTGAATAGATGATGCATCATTCAGCTCCATTTCCCTCAACACGTACGAATTTTCCCAAACATCAGCCATCGCTATCTGTTTGATCCAACAGATTGCATTGTTTACTTTAGTTTACAAACGGTATAGGTTTATTGAATGGTAACACTACGATTATATTCCATCGTCTTATACGATCATGTCTAACACTGTTACAGACAAGAAAATGGTCTACAGTATGTGTCGCTTTTAGCTAATCCTTCCTAATGTGTTTAACCTGACCGTTTCCTTTGTTCGCAGTGAACATGGTGACCATATTCATCCTGTCTCGGGGAAAGTGCGGCCTCTCCAGAGTTGTCACTTGCTACCTGGTTGCCATGGCAGTGGCGGATCTTCTGGTTCTTATCCTGGACCTGATATTGAGCAAGATTCCACTTATGTACATGCCACTCCGCGTTTTCCTCCGCTCAATGACCAAGGGGTGTAATATCCACGCAGCTCTGATTTACACCGTCACCGACTGTTCGGTCTGGTTCACCGTCACTTTCACCTTTGACCGGTTTATCGCCATTTGTTGCCAAAAGCTGAAAACAAAATATTGCACCGGGAAAACTGCGGCCTTGGTTTTGGGGACAGTGACTGTGATCAGCTGTTTAAAGAATATTTACTGGTATTTTCGTCTCTCAGAGACATACAAGTTGTTAATCTATCCATTCATTTGTTTAGAGAGATATTATAATTTAAATTTGATGACTCCAATTGACCTATTTTATTACTTCCTGACCCCTTTTTTACCATTTGTGCTAATTCTGTTGACGAACGGCCTCACTGTCAGGCACGTCTTAGTCACCAGCAGAGCTCGCAGGAGACTCAGGGTTCCCGGCAACGGACAGTGTACCAAAGACCCGGAGATGGACAAACGCAGGAAATCCCTTGTTTTACTATTGATCGTCTCGGGCAATTTCATCCTGCTGTGGGCACCTTTCACTGTGTCTTCTGCGTGGAATCGGCTGTATTCTATTTTTACCACATTTGCGGCTCCGCCCGAGTCGTTGACAGAGCTGGGCATCATTCTGCAGCTTCTGAGCTGTTGTACTAACACGGCCCTTTACGCCTTCACACAAACCAAGTTCAGGGAGCAGCTGAGAAATGTGGTAAAAGCTCCGCTCACTCTCATTGCTGCGAGGAAGTCGTGAGTTGACGGCCTCACCCACCCGGACCTGACCAACGTTCCGTACATTGCAGGCACATTCTGTCCGACTGGGCCGGAGCAATCCTTGTTCCACTCAGAACTCCCAAGCAGCAATTACATACAGAGGTCCCTCACACAGACTCAGTGCGTTTCCTTCATTCGACGGCTTGTCTTCCCATTTCTGCTCCATCAGAGCACCCTACAATTTTACAGTGCATTGTGCTCCACAGTACCACCGTGCGGTCCTATTGCCCGCCTGCGTACATCGGTCCAGCTACAAGACTATGGTCCTGAGTCTGTGTTCCCGAGCCCATCCGTTCAAACCGTACATTGACGATTGAATTGGTGCTGCTTCCAGCACCGACATTGAGCTCGTCAATTTCATCTACGACACCGACAACTTTCCCCACCGCCTTCAGATATCTTTGGTCCCATTCTGACACCTGCCTCGACTGTATACCTTTCCTTCCCAACTCCAGCGACAGATTGTCTACCAACATCGTTTGCAATGCCGCTTGTCCGCCCGGCAGTCTTAGACTCCTCCTGCATCAGTAACACATGTGAAAGCGCTACTGCATTTTGTAATTTCTTTGGATGAGCAGTTCCTCATGGACATTGGGGGTGGGGTGCAGAGTGGAGTGGAGAGTCCGATAATTTACAATAAACTGAAATTCAATTTCCACCATAATCGGCGATGACATAGTCTTTATCTGATCTATTTCCATCACGTGCACCATCACCCCATCCCGCCACAAATAATGGAGGAGATTGGTTCTCCTTGTCCTCAGCTAACACACGACGAAACTCCGCATGCAAGATACGTACCGGGAACTCTGTCACTTTCAGAGCGACTGTACCGCCAGGCACGTCTTTCCCTCCCACACCTCCGGCTTCGCAGATCGTGCTCTGAGCGACTCTATTGTTTGCTTGTCGTTCCCTACAGGTCTCCCGTAATCCGGCAACCGTGCTCAATACTGCAGCTGCCCGTACGCTATCTCTCCACCGGCATTAATACTCTGAGCCGTCCTTTCAGGTGAGGAGATACCTGCGAAACCTTCCGGGTCATCGTTTGAATCCCGTGCTCCCAGTGCGGCCTCTTCTACCTTAGTAGGACCCAACGTAGATTGATGGACAGCTTCAAGGGCACATTTGCTCAATCTGACGCCATATTAAGGATTTCTGTGCGTCTATCTATTTCAGTCACACTTCACTTCCCAGCACCGACATGTCGGTCCGCAGATTCCAGTTCTTCCACGATATTTCCAACTCAGTTAGAAGGACTATCACCTCGTAATGCCTCTGGTAGTCTCCCACCAAGTGACGTGAACATCCATTTCTCTTCCCGCCGGGAAGCAAACTGGATGGTTTTCTCACCGCACCCACCACCCGCCCCCTATATTGTTCAGCGATCAGTTGCGCTTCTCTCGCACTCTCGTCCACCACGCCCTCATGACCTGTCCATCAGCATCCTCTAGTTTCCAAGCTCTGCGCTTTATTACATGGTCCACTCTCCTATCATATTCGTCTTCCTTATCTCTGTAGTCTTTCTCTTATCAACTCCTGGCTTGATTTATGATTTCCTTTCAACCCTCCTTCCCAAACACCAGCTTCCAATCTGCCGAACTCACGTTTCTCCCTCCAGCTTCTGCAACTCCTCTTCACCGGACCTTCTGCTTTCGCCTTGGCTTCTGCCCATATCCTTTCCAAACCTAACGGAGTGTGTCGGCCCGAAATGTTGACATCCCATTTCCATTTATCCATGCTGCCTGACATGCTGAGATACTGCAGTAATTTGTTCGTTTTGGACATGAATTCCATCATCTGCAGAATTGCTTGTCTGTCCCTTTCAACGGCCAATTAACTCAGTTCCCAGAATCAGCCTGGACATTATGGACTGTGCCGCTTGTCGCTGATAAGATGTCAAATATTGCAGATCTTCTATGCAGCCACAAATTATCACAATCTTGAGTAATCGATAATCCTGTCGTGATATTGTGGACGGCCCTAGCGGTCAAACGAGGTGAAGTTATTCTAGTTTGTTCATTGCCGATCAAATTGGCGGCGGAGGCGTCCTAGAATAAATATGTCAGCATGGGAAAAGGAAGGGGAATTAAATGGCCCTGGGGTCAGTTGTTCCAGGCCGCCGCGAGGACAGATCTAAAGAGCCAGATGAGGTGGTTATTAACCTAGCGTCTGGTCTCACCAGTGCAGTAGAGTTCGCACAATCGAGGCACCTGTGTATTCACTTAACGTCCAATGGTTTTCTGAGAGCGTCAGGGCTGTTTCGGCCGCTGGAGTGTAACGTGGAAATTAGTATTGTGACTGAGGTGATACTTTTACTGACTTTATTGCTAAAACTTCTTTTTTGCGTTCTGTGTTGCCGAACCAGAACGATGCCTACAGCATTTGCCTTTCCATCTTTTATCCGAAACGAAGGTGTTTAAAGTGAGTTGACCCCTCTGGGTCGGCTCTATTTTTGGCGCAGTAGGAGAGCCAATATGGTTGACCCTTGACTTCACAATGTATCTCGTTGTAGTATTGTGCCTTTATTGTTCAACTTTAGCTGGTGCAACTTATTCTGTACCGCTGTTTGTTTACTTCAATGCACTGTATAACGATTTATTAAAATAAAGAACATCCAATTCATTGCTTGAAGGTACGTGCCACAATAATAAATTAAATCCGCCTGCGGGGAGTCACGGGTCACATGTGAAACAGGATGACCACTACAGTGTTTCGGCCTCCAAAAGGCGGCCCACACTGAGTTTTCTTGTCTAGAGCACATCCCATTCTCTTGCCGCCGGTAAGCAATCTCGTCGATTTTGTCACGGCTCTGCCGTTTCTTTCCCCTCAGTCAGGTGCGCGTTGTTGCTTCCCACTCCTCATGAATTTCCCACAAGCAGTAAAACTCTTTATTTGTTTCCAGGGACTACTGTCCTTTCTAATTCTGCTTCCTCAGCTCCACGACTTCCAGCTATCGGCATCAGGCTTCATTTATGTTTCTCTTTCATCCCGCGTCCCCAACCATCCGCCTTCGCAATCCGCTTGACTTTCCTATCACCGTCCAGCTTTTGCTCCTTCCCTTCACTGTCCCGGTAGGTGTTCAAATGAGCTGCCTGTGGGCTGCAGGAAATACAATTAGATAAGTCAGCAGAACACAAAGAAGGGTTACGGTTACCTTAGCAAACAAGATCTTGGAGAATCCTGAGGGACTCGACAGAAATGAAGAGAGCAAAAGGATTGCAAGCAATAAAATTCGTCCTGTGGAACATCAAACTGGGAATGCATGTGTCGAGCCAAAAGAGATGCGGGATATCGAAAATGGTTTCTTCTTTGCAACTGCATTTACTCAGGATACGGACACTGCGTCTGTAGTAGAGAGGCAAATGGGCATCAACTTCTGGACACGATACAGATTACAAGGTGACAGCAACCGGGGTGGTACCAGAGCACTGGAGAAGAGTCAAAGTTGTTCAGATATTTAAGGAATTCTCTGTCCATAAACCATGAAATTACAGTGTGGCTTTTGTCATCAGTAGTGGGGAAGATATTGGAAGGTGTTCTCAGGTACAGGGTATGTAAGCATTTGTATATACGTGGACTGACTAAAGATGGTCACCGTGGCTCCGTGCACGGTAGTTCATATCTAACCAATCTTTATTGAGTTTATTGAGTACTTTTGCAGGAAACTGGATGAAAGCAAGGAAGTGGCTGTTGTCTGCATTGACTTTAGAAAGGCATTTGACAAGGTCCCGCATGGGAGGATCGTCAAGACAATTTATTCTTACGGCATTCAAGATAAGGTGGTAAATTAGACTGGACATTGACTCACTGGGAGACGTTAATGTGGTCAACCAGATCAGCAAATCTGCGGATGACAACATGATTGAGTGCTTAGTGAACAGCGACGAAAGATGTTATGGCTTGCATAGGTTCAGCTGGGAACATGGGCTGAAGGACGGCAGGCGGAATTTATTGCAGGAAACTGCGAACTGTTGTTGTTCTGTAGGATTGACCTAGAAGGACAGTGAGGAGTATGGAGGAACACACGGTTCTGTGAATACTGGTCCATAATTCGCTGACATAGCGTCACAGTTAGGATCAGTCGTAAATAAAGCTTCTGGCACGTTAGCCTTGAGTTATATAACCGCTCATTACAGGAAACGCAATGTTATGTTCAGTTTTAAAATCCATTGCTGAGGCATAACTTGGAGAATTGTGTGCATTTCTGTTTACCTACTTACAGGAAGTTAAACTGAATACAGAGAACATTTATAGGGAGTTTACCACGTCATGAGGACCTCATTTGCCGGGAAAGGGAGAATAGCTTAGGACTTTACCCTTTAGAATAAAGAAGGTTGGAAGGAGATTTGACTGGTATACATAATTATAAGGTGTATAGACATGATAAATGTAAGCCAGCTTTTTCCAGTGATGTTGGGTGGGACTATTACCAGAGGTCGTGGTTTAAGAGAGAGCGCTGAGAAATTTAAGGCGAACACAAGGGAACAGTTCTTTACACAGGGAGTGGTGAGAGTGTGAAAACAGCTGCTACACAAGAGATGCATGAGAGTTCGATTTCAATGTTGAAACCAAGTTTGGACAGGAACATGGAACGCAGCGGTATGAAAATAAGGGGTTCTACCTCAGGTTGTTGGGAGTAGACGATTTAATTAGTTACGCCATGGATTAGATCGGCCGGGGAGTCTGCTTCTGTGCTGTACTTTTCTCTGAATCTTATGACTTCCTGGATGGTGGACAGACCTCAGTCCTTCACAACTAGCGCGCATGCTGTCAACACTTTGCGCTGCATCGTTAAACCAGCAAGTTTCATCCACCCCGGACCGTCTCTTTTTACGTACGCCAAGCTGTGACTGTGCGATAAACTGTTTTACCATATCCAGGAAAAATATCGCCCATTCAAATATAACGCCTTCCGACAAGTATTCACCCATTTCGATTTTACCCAACTGTAATGTTTCAACTGAAACCCCTGAATGCAATTTTCCCCTTTCATTGTTTGGGTTCTCACTGCACATCGCATCTCTTTGTCAAGCAATTACCGCATCTTCGGCACTATCACGCCGGTTCACATCACCGTGACAAATTAACAACTCCAGACAAGCTGCCCGCAAGGATATTGGAACCTTCGGGTTCACCTTTCTATCGGTCGTCCCCTCCCCAGAATCACCTCAGCAATCTCGACTACAATCTCATTCAAAATCGTTAATGTCGATGAGCAACGACAACAAATCGCCCGTGTTCAATAACCCCAGAGATAATCAACACCCTTCAGAGATTGTCATTCTGCCATCAATGGTCGCATAACCAGGACTTATGATATACGCTAGCGGCTCATACGCCATCCAGCGTCTGCTCACATGGCTGCAAGTCACATTGGTAGATCTGTGTGTGTGTGGGGTGGGGGAGTGGTGGGGTTGGGTGTGGGCGGTTTGCGCTAGGCAGGGGCTACAGCATGCTGAAGTGTTACCTGCAAACTAGCGGACGGAAGGAGCGCCTTATATCTCTATTATTTGATCTGTTTGCACAGAATAATACCGGACAACGCTCTGTTGATTAGTGGATGAAGAACCTAAAGTAGGAAGGGAGTTGCAGCTTGTGTTCAGTGGTGCAAATAATCCAGTACACGGGGGAACCGAAGACTATCGAGTCTGCATCACTTACAGCTTTATACAGCTGCTTATTTTTCTGATCTCCCATACTGCCAATAGCATGGCAAATATAATTGTTAAAATATCCTGTATGCATTTAACATATTTAAACACTTTAGCGTATTGTGAAGAATGCTGCAGGTTTGTCTTGTTTTAACCAGGCTGTGTACAACAACAAAAAGAATTATTGCACTACAATTCAGATTAATTACGTTCAGAAGTAGCTGCAGTTAACCCGTTGTAGTTCAGCACATGCAGAATTATGTAATATGCAATATATTGGTATAACATGAAAATTTGATATGTTGTTATTAAAGAATTTGCAATAATTTGAAATGCTTGCTCCAGTAGGGGATGGATGTGTAACACGACATTGATGATTCTGCCCGAAGTCTCAACTAATCATGTCTCTGACCAGGCTGTTCATCTTGTCATTGCGTCTCTGGATCATATCGCACTGAGCTCACATTATGATATCACTGCAGGCCAAGCTGCCGACGTCATTACTATTCTACCCACAGGGTTGACCATGATAATAATATTGTTGTCGCTGGAACTTAGCGCTGACCACAGTGATAATGTCACAGCATGTCCGAGTAATTCATTGAAATGCTTTTGAAATAAACCCATATTTTAATTTCCTCCTCATTGCATAGAATTCAGTTTGAGAATTATCGATCTCTTTGAGAGTTCCCTGCAGTTAGCTGATAGCGATTAGCTAGATCAAAGGAACCATAACTTAAACCATAGCCATAAGGGTCAGATAGGCGATTCTGTGGACGCGATCAGGAGACCCGGATGGTAGTTTGCCTCCCTGGTTCCTTATTTCAAAATCTTTGGAAACCGGTCCTGTTTTCTGTTTGCCGTAGGCCGATAACATGGCGTATCTGTGAGCTTACAAAGGTCGAACTGAAACGGGTGAATCACATTTCTTCTTAACTCTTATTAATCTCTCTGGTTGTTTGCAATGAGCTTCTCATAAGGATTAGAAATGCGGAAACAGCGAAACGGGCACGTTTATTCACACGGATCAGCGCAATACATTTGACGGAATGGTGTTCGGAGCTGGCAAGCGTTTCATTAAAGGTATATAGGTTATTGTAAAGCATATTTCTTATTGAGGCAAAACATTAGACAAGCAAAGTTGTGCACTGTAGGTGTCGAAGAAAATATATTATTATATCCCTCTTTCGGCACCATTACGTCCAGCCACTGAATACAAGCGGCACCTGATTGTGTTATTTGAGGTTCTTTATCTGCGAAACCACCGAACAGAGTCCCGATTTAAACTGGAACGCATAAAACACAACTGTCTGCGGTGTAAGTGAAACGAATTCTTTTAAGCATTACTCATGTATAATAACCCTGTGCGATGAAAACTCGCTTTCTCTGGTCTGCTCGGTCGGAGTGTGACCACAGTCCGATGTAAAGATAATTATAGGACACAGCGAGAGTTCTTCCCCAATAGCTTGAGTGCTTACTGATCGTCTTGCGAAAAGCATTATATGATCTTGATGTTTAGAGTACTAGAAATCCCAACAACGATGCAAATACTGAGGTATTCACTGTGCAGTTTGCATTTTGCTTAACAAACAACAGTTATATTTGCTGACTTGTGAGCGGCCATTAACAAACCAATATATTACGAATGTTGTCACACTTGTCCTTCGGAACCCGTGACAGTGCGATCAAAGATAATTGGACATCATCTTTAGCCGTATGATTCTGCTGAGTGACGTGTTTAAAGACAGACATTGTCATAGTCAGTGCTGACGTTGGGGTAGCAGCGACATTACAAGTGCGGAGCATTATGGTACTAGCCCAGCAGTTTACTTCTCCGTCTGGACAGTGATAGGACTGGATATGCAGTGAAATTATCACTGTGATCAGGGATGTGGGATTTGATCAGTAGTCGCGCTGTCATTCCGGGAAATGATGTGTCTGGATCTGCATTGATAATATAGGAATAGATTCTTCCCTCAGCCATTAAATTTCTGAATCCGACAGAACTCAGAAACCATACCTCACTGCATATTGTTCTCTTTATGCCTTAACTTAATTTAACATTTTTAGACCAATGTTAACTGTGACTGTGATTTACAGTTTTAATTGTTATGTATTGCAATGTACTGCTGCAGCATAACGACACATTTCACGACATATGCTACTGACATTAAACTTCATTCTAGTTCTTTTCTATATATTTAGTGATTCGCTTCTGAGGTCGACGGCTGCTGAATATATCGCTGTGTAGGATCGCTTTAAGAAATAAACTGTGTATGTGATAGCTGTGATGTTCCAGAAGTGAAAACAAGTCTTGGTATCCTCCTCAATCGACTGTGCAGTGTTACACTTCCAAATGTTGTGAGTGAACCAATCTCCTCACTCAGTGCGTCCCAGATTCCATTTGACATATGGTTCACCAAGTCTTTCGTCAGATACGTATGAATTACCAATCTTTGTACACGACCCTCTTGTCTGAACCCGTCTCGCAGTTTGAGAAAGCTGTCCCGTGTTGAATATTTCCACCGCCAGATGTAATGAAAAGATGTTGATTATGAATTATCCAGTGTGTATATTTATGGTCAAAAAGTGGTTTGAAACATTGTTTGTGTAGAAGCTAAAGCTGAAATGAGCAAGTAGTCTGATACCAAATTGCATTACTGCAAATTGCAATCGCTTCACACCGCCAACCGATCTGTAAAAGCAAGATATATCCATTGGTTTTCATTTGATATCATTGCCAATCTGGTGACTAGTGGCGAATCTACACAGAAAGCAGACGAAATGCATTTTGACAAATAGTCGTCCATTGGCATTAGGAAAACGACACATCAGTTGCATCTGTAAGGTAAAAGCCTATGTATGGGCTAGGCAGTGGTCCTGTATTTGAGGTCAGAATTGAAGCTGCAGGACAGAAGCATCTGGAATGATTGTCCACCTGGGTTGTTAATTACGCTGTTATTTATGGCAGAATTGCCAATGCGGTCCATGCAGATAACAACTAAAACAGTAATGTACAGAATGACGGCGTGACAATAGCTTATCCCTTTGATCTAGATAATCGAAGATAAGCTGACTGCAGTAATTGCACAGGGAGTTGGATAAATCTCCAACTGAATTCTATGCAAAGAGGAGGAAATTAAAATATGCATTTTGGAATGCATTTCAGCTGATGACCAGGAGACGCTGTGACCTCATCACTGTGGACGGTCTTAACGCTCCAAAGACAACCATATTATCGGCAGCAGCGTGCAACGTCAGCAGCGTGGCCACCAGTAAGATCATCGCCGCAGCTGAACGAGCTGAGATCTAGAGAAGCAATGACAATTTCAATGTGATCGGTGATGTGTTTTGAAACTGCAGGCCATTCTGCTTATTGAATCCCGTAATCGTTCTGACGTTCCAGCAGTACAAGCAGCGTGTCTGCTTCGTATCCGCTGTTCTGCGGTTCCAATCTAGGGAGTGGCTCTCCAAGCGATCGGAGAGATGGTCAGAGTGTGATTAGTGATGGCTTCGGGCAGATTCATCAAGGCCGCGTATCACAACCGTCTTCATTTGCAGAGAACTCTTCCTTAGAATGTTCACTCATATTGGAGCAAAATTTCCAAATCATTGCAAAATCTTTATCAATAACATGTTTTATTTTCATTTTATTCCAACATCCGGCGTATTCCTTATTTCCAAATGTGCTGGACTACAACAGGTTAACTACATCTATTTCTGATTGTAATTAATTTGATTCGTGATGTGCAATAGTTCTCTTTGCTGTTGAACACAGCCTGGTTGGAAGAACACATACCTGAACATTTATTTGTGGCATTTTTCACAATATTTTTGAGTGTTTAAATTTGTTAAACGTGTGTTTACAAACATACGGTATATGTTAACAATTATATGTACTGTAGAATTGACAGCATCGGACATCAAGAAAAAAGCATCTGTATGTCGACTCGATTTTTTTAGGTTCCCCGGGGTGATCCATTATCCGCACCGCTGAACACAATCTGCCCTCCTTTCATACTGTACATTCTTTGCCCCCGTATCGATTGAACAAAATCCGGAATTATTTTTCTGCAGATCGACTAAATAAAATAGATGTAAGATTCTCCTTTCTTCCGCTAGCCTGCAGGGCACACGTCAACATGATTAGCCCACCTGCTTAGCCCACTACTCCCCCTCCACCCCACCGATCAGGGTGACATACAGCTATGGGAGGATGGTCCTATGAGCAGCTGGTGTATATCAAAGGTCTTGGTTATGCGACCATTGACGCCGGACGGACAATTTTGGAAGACTGTTGATTGACCAGGGTCCTCTAACACAGGAACGATCTATTGCCGCTTTTCTCATTGACATTAACGTTTAGACAGAGCTTGTATTTGAGATTGTCGTGGAGATTCGAGGGAGGGCACGTGATCCCATAGAAGCCTGCACTTGATTTTAGTTGAATAATTTTCATTGAATTATCTGGTTTCAAAAACACCGAAACGTAAAGGATATCGTTTCGTTTGTACGTTTTTAGCATTAATTGTTCTCGCTCTGATTGGTCTGTTTTCATTAGTCCACGAGCGTAATGGAGACTGAAAAGATTATTTAGGATCACACTATAATCTTCTTTCAGCCATGATGCAGAGATGCCCACAACAGAGAAGCCGGAACGCGCCAGTTGGAAAGCGTGTTACAGATTTATCTACCCGTTCCCTTCTGAAGCGAGCATTCCAATGTAACACCTTCCGTTCGATATTCAACACACCTTGAGGCTCTCACACACTTTTACATCGCAACTCATCTCATTCACTGTCAGCATACCTCATCATCAGCATGTCCTTGCCAGCAGTCTCCCTACACACTGCTTCTGCTTCTGAACCCTCCAGAACAGCTCTCGCAAACCTGCCAGGAAGGATATTGATCGACCTCAGGTTCAGGTGGAAATTGTCCCTTTTGTACAGGTAGTACATTCCCCAGAAGACATCTCAAATGACCAGGAAATCTGACCACCACTCTATTGCACTGGTTTCTCAACCACACAGTTATCTGTAAAAATCAGCTAATCTTGCCCCGCCCTCACTGGCGGACAGCTCGAGCAGCAACTCAGAGATCACTAAACTGGTGATCCTGCTTTGCAGCGTTCTACCTAGCTCCCAAAATAATTCGTGAGGCCCTCATCGCTTTCCTAGCTATGTCATTAGTGCCATTACAGGGGCATGCAAAACGTTTGGGCATCCCGGACAACATTTCTGTTACTCTGAATAGTTAAGTGAGTAGAAGATCAACAATGGGACCATAGAACATTACAGCACAGTACAGGCTCTTCAGCTCTCCATGTTGTGCCGACCCATATAATCCTTGAAAAAAATACTAAACTCTGAGAACCGGGACAGGAACGGACCCAAATGCAGGCCGCAGGCACTGAAGTACTAGGGCAGGGCAGAATGGAGATGCGATGGCATGCAAGGGGTAATGCAGGCGGTGCTGGATCCCGAAGTTCAGGCGAGGCAGGAGGATTCCAGAGTTCAGGCGACGCAGGAGGATTCCAGAGTTCAGGCGACGCAGGAGGATCCCAGAGTTCGGGGCAGACAGGAGGATCCCAGATTTCAGGCAGGGCAGGAGAGCCCCCTGGGGCAGGCGCATATTTCCTGGGCAGGGCCGCCTCCCAGGCAGAAACACGGACGCCCGGGCAAGACCCGGAACACCTGGGCAGGTGCGGGCACAACCCGGAGGGAGCAATGGGTGGAAAGGGTCGGAGTCCTCAGGGCGGGCCGCATGGATCCCGGGCAGGGCCGCCTCCCAGGCGGATACACGGAGGCCTGGGCAAGGGTGGACACCTGTGCAGGTGCGGGGCACAAGCCATCAGAGGTAAGGAGTAAGGAAGGGACGGAGTCCCTCCACCTGGCAACGGCAGACGGCCTGGCTTCCCCGACGGAGGCAAGGGACAGGAAGGGACAGAACCACCAGGGGTAACGGCGACGGCATGACTTACCCGACGGAGGCAAGGGAACAGAAGGGAGTTGGGTCCAGGGTGAGCAGCAGGACAACGGGGATACACCGGTAAATAGGGGGAAGCAAGCAGACAGCGTGACAGCGCGGGCAAGGCAAATAACGGCGGAGCAGAAGGACCAGCGCACACGAGAGAAGCAGGAAAACAAGACGAACCGGAGAGAATAGGTACAGAGCAGGTTGCATAGCGGAATGCAGAGCCGGTTGCAGAGCCGGTACTGGAGCAGGATACAGAGCCGGTTGCAGAGCAGGATACAGAGCCGGTTGCATAGCGGAATGCAGAGCCGTAGCGGAGCGGAATGCAGAGCCGGTTGCAGAGCGGAATGCAGAGCCGGTAGCGGAGCGGAATGCAGAGCCGGTTGCAGAGCGGAATGCAGAGCCGGTTGCAGAGCGGAATGCAGAGCCGGTAGCGGAGCGGAATGCAGAGCCGGTAGCGGAGCGGAATGCAGAGCCGGTTGCAGAGCGGAATGCAGAGCCGGTTGCAGAGCGGAATGCAGAGCCGGTTGCAGAGCAGGATACAGAGCCGGTTGAATAGCGGAATGCAGAGCCGTAGCGGAGCGGAATTCAGAGCCGGTAGCGGAGCGGAATGCAGAGCCGGTTGCAGAGCGGAATGCAGAGCCGGTAGCGGAGCGGAATGCAGAGCCGGTTGCAGAGCGGAATGCAGAGCCGGTTGCAGAGCGGGAGACAGAGCAGGATTAGGAGCTGGTTGCAGAGCAGGCAAAGAGCAGGATTAGGAGCAAACGAACCAGGTACAGAACGGGTTAAACCGGCTTCGGAGCAGGACGACCCACCAACTAGGCTCAGTCCCCGAGCCCCTTATAAACACCTGCCCCCTAATAGGCGACAGGTGTACCTCCCTAAACCAAGATGATCTAATGGCTCCGGGTAACAGTAGGGCTGGCTGCAAGACCCGGAGTCAGGGTTCCGCGGACCGGAGCAAGGCGGGATCCGGAGCGGACCCCAACATAAACCCACACTACCCCATAACCCACTAATTTTCTTTCATCCATTTGACTGTTCAAGAGTCTCTTAAATACCCATAATTTTTTAGCCTCCACCACCATCGCTGGCAAGTCATTGCAGGCACTCACAACCCTCTGTGTAAAAAACTTACCCCTGATGTCTCCACTAAACTTCCCTCTCTTAATTTTGTATATATGCCCTCTGGTGTTTGCCATTGGTACCTACGAAACAGGTACTGACTATCCACCCCATCTATGCCTCTCATAATCTTGTAGAACCCTATCAAGTTCACTCTCATTCTTCTACGCTCCAAAGAGAAAAGTCCCAGCTCTGCTAATCTTGCTTCATATGACTTGTTCTCCAAACCAGGCAACATCCTGGTAAATCTCCTCTGCACGCTCTCCATAGCTTCCACATCCTTCCTAGAATGAGATGACCAGAATTGAACACAATACTCTAAGTGCGGTCTCACCAGAGATTTGTCGAGTTGCAACATGAATTCTCTACTCTTGAACACAAACCCCCTGTTAATGAAGCCTAGCAACCCATAGGCCTTGTTAACTACCCTATCAACCTGTGCAGCGACATTGAGGGATGTATGAATTTGATTGATAGATAGATAGATAGATAGATAGATAGATAGATACTTTATTCATCCCCATGGGGAAATTCAACATTTTTTCCAATGTCCCATACACTTATTGTAGCAAAACTAATTACATACAATACTTAACTCAGTAAAAATATGATATGCATCTAAAATCACCCTCTCAAAAAGCATTAATAATAGCTTTTAAAAAGTTCTTAAGTAGTTTACTTAAATACATTGAGTCCTAACCCCGGCACTTTAACATATCTTACTCCTGGCGGTTGAATTGTAAAGCCAAATGGCATTGGGGAGTATTGATCTCTGTATCCTGTCTGAGGAGCATTGCATCGATAGCAACCTGTCGCTGAAACTGCTTCTCTGTTTCTGGATGGTGCTATGTAGAGGATGTTCAGGGTTTTCCATAATTGACCGTAGCTTACTCAGCGTCCTTCGCTCTGCTACCGATGTTATACTCTCCAGTACTTTGCCCACGACAGAGCCCGCCCTCCTTACCAGCTTATTAAGACGTGAGACGTCCCTCTTCTTAATACCGCCTCCCCAACACGCCACCACAAAGAAGAGGGCGCTCTCCACAACTGACCTATACAACATCTTCAGCATCTCACTACAAACATTGAATGACGCCAACCTTCTAAGGAAGTACAGTCGACTCTGTGCCTTCCTGCACAAGGCATCTGTGTTGGCAGTCCAGTCTAGCTTCTCGTCTAACTGTACTCCCAGATACTTGTAGGTCTTAACCTGCTCCACACATTCTCCATTCATAATCACTGGCTCCATATGAGGCCTAGATCTCCTAAAGTCCACCACCATCTCCTTGGTCTTGGTGATATTGAGACGCAGGTAGTTTGAGTTGCACCATATCACAAAGTCCTGTATCAGTTTCCTATACTCCTCCTCCTGTCCATTCCTGACACACCTCACTATGGCCGTGTCATCAGCGAACTTCTGCACATGGCAGGACTCCGAGTTATATTGGAAGTCTGATGTGTACAGGGTGAACAGGACCGGAGAGAGCACGGTCCCCTGCGGCGCTCCTGTGCTGCTGACCACCGTGTCAGACCTACAGTCTCCCAACCGCACATACTGAGGTCTATCTGTCAAGTAGTCCACTATCCAATCCACCATGTGAGAGTCTACTCCCATCTCCGTTAGTTTGTGCCTTAAGATCTTGGGCTGGATGGTGTTAAAGGCACTAGAGAAGTCCAGGAATGTAATCCTCACAGCACCACTGACCCCATCTAGGTGAGAGAGTGATTTGTGCAGCAAATACGTGATAGCATCCTCCACTCTCACCTTCTCCTTATACGCAAACTGAAGAGGATCCCGGGCGTGCCTGGTTTGTGGCCTCAGATTCTTTGTGGCCCCAAGATCCCTTTCTTCATCCACAATCTTAAGTAACTGACCATTAATCCTGTACTCATTCTGGTTTGTCCTTCCAAAATGCATCACCGCACTCTTGTCCGGATTGAACTCCATCTGCCATTTTTCTGCCCAAATCTGTAGACTGTCTATATCCTCTTGTAAACTGCGACATCTACGGTTCCATCCACAACTCCTCCAATCTTCGTGTTATCCGCAAACTTACTCACCCATCCTTCCGCCTCTACATCCAGGTCATTTATAAAAATCACAAATAGCAGGGGTCCCAGGACAGATCGCTGCGGCACTCCACTAGTCACTGACCTCCAGGCAGAATATTTTCCTTCCACAGCTACCCTCTGCTTTCTTCCTTTAATCCATTTTTTATCCCAAAACAGCAAAGGTTCCACTGATCCCAAGCCTCATGACTTTCCGGATGAGTCTCTCATGCGGAACCCTGTCAAATGTTTTGCTAAAGTCCATGTAGACCACATCCACTGCCCTACCCTCATCAATTTCTTTTGTTACCTCTTCAGAAAACTCAATCAGGCTCGTGAGGCACGATCTTCCCTTCACAAAGCCATGTTGACTATCCATGAGTAGACTGTACTTCACCAAATGCTTGTAGATACTATCCTTAAGAATCCTTTCCAGTGGTTTGCATACCACCAACGTAATACTCAGCAGACTATAGTTCACAGGTTTCTCCCTATTACCTTTTTTAAACAAGGGAACTAGATTTGTCATTCTCCAGACCTCCGGCACTTTCCTTGCAGCCAAAGAGGATTCAAGGATCATAGCAAATGCTCCTGTGATCTCTTCTCTCAATTCCCACAGCAACCTGGGTTGTATCATATCCGGCCCTGGGGATTTATCAATATTAATGGCTTTAAGAAGATCCAGCACTTCTTCTTCCTTAATCTCCACGATCAAGATCCTTTTCACTTGTGAATACTGAAGCAAAGTATTCATTTCGATCCTCCCCAACCTCTTCTGCTTCGGCACATTTTGCCCTCTTTATCCTTTAGCTGTCCCACCTTCGTTCTCCTCATCCTCCCATTCTTCACACACGCATAGAACGCCTTGGGTTCTCCTTAATCCTACATGCCAAGGCCTTCTGATGCCCCATTCGAGCTCTCCTAATTCCTTTCTTTAGCTGCTTCCTGGCTACCCTATATTTCTCTTAAGTGCCTCCTACTTACAGCTTTTTATATCTAACATATGCTTCATTTTTCCTCTTGACGAGTTGCCTCACATGTTTCCTCAGCCACGGTTCCCTTTTCCTACCGTTTTCTCCTTGCCTCAGTGGGACAGACCTATCCTTAACCCCGCTCATGTGGTTCCGAAACTTCTCCCACATTACTTCTGTGCTTTCCTCTTTGAGCGTCTGTTTCCAATTTAGTCTCATTGTTTCCTGCCTCATCCCTACAAAATTCTCCTTTCCCCAGTTAAGCACTTTACCATTTCGTCTGATTTTATCCCTTTCCATAGCTATGCTGAAGCTAAGGGAGTTGTGGTCACTCTCACCAAAATTCTCCCCCACCAAGGGGTCTGTCACCTTACCAGGTTCATTACCCAGAACTAGATACAGTATAGCCTCTCCTCTCGTCGGCCGGTCCACATACTGTGTCAGGAATCCTTCTTGAACACACCAGACAAATTCAGCCCCATCTGTCCCCCTTACACTCAGGAGGTGTCAGTCAATATGAGGGAAGTTGAAAACTCCCATAACTACTACCCTGTCTTTCCTGCACCATTCTAAAATCTGCTTGCCAACATCCTCCCTATAAAGTATTTCTTTAGATTTAAGGTTTATCTAGTCTGTGCCTTCCGACCTATCCTCAGAAACTTCAGTCATTGCTGTTTTCCGAACAATTCTGCTAGTGTCCCTATCCAAGCAGCCTCTGTAATTAACTTCACTTCACTGTACATCTGACGTTATCTACTCCCTCTCAAACTGTAGCCAGAATTCTACAACATTGCAACCTCGAAATGCTTCTTTTTGCCATTAGCTCGCTAATCAAATCTAGTTAAATACACAACATCCTATCAAGGATTTCCCTTCCCACTGGACTTAGCCAAAACCTTTTCAGTAAAGCTATCTCATTGTAATTCTGCTAATTTCATTCCTGGTATACAGCACTGTTACGATATGGTATCAATGCATATGGAATTGAGACAGTTTTTTTTATAAACAAATAAAACATCTCGGCCCTTCTAGTCCGTGCCGAACGTTTACACTCACCTAGTCCCACCTACCCGTACGCAGCCCATAACCCTCCATTCCCTTCCTGTCCACATACAGATCCATTTTTTTTCTACCTCCTGCGCACATATTAATTCAGGAATGTTCATTAACAGACTTTCTATCTCAATTCTGTCCTCGTCTTTTACGTATATAACAAAATGTGTAAACCACTCTCCATACTGAAATGATGACCATCGGTCAATAAATACACTTATATGGGAATTTCTAATTCCCATATATCCCATATATCTGTTATCCTCTTTTGAATTTACGAAAGTAAGAAACGATAATTCCGAGGGAAAAAGTGTAACGTGTTGCCGTGTCGAGAAATATCATACGTCATCATTGCCTGGATTGGCGTTCCTGAGAGGCGAATGCAAGAACAGGGGAACTCCATGAGTAAGCCGTCTTTAGGTAGGGTTTATGAAGGTTTTATTTTAACGATAGGCTTGTAGAATGGGGCCAACACCCAAAGCTTCGCGCCGTGATCCTGATGACTGCCCTGGTCCGATAACGTCGACTGTACTAACCCTTTCCGTAAATGTTGTCTGGCCCGCCGCGTTCCACCATCATTTTGTGTCTGTGCAGTGTTATCACTTCGTTCATGTACACAGTTTGCATCCCGTAGTTTGCATATTACCTCCCGATAAAGGAGTAAAAATTCTCAATGAAACGCACGGTACACTTATAATAGTAAGCAGCCCATTCACGGACACTTCCTGCTCTGGTGTAGCAGCGCTCAGGGAAGGTAGCTCAACGGAATGCTTTACTCAGACGGTTTACTCAGACTGCTGTTCACTTACAGCAGGTTGTCACAAGCGTTTATATGACATTGAGCCCTCCCATTAATCGAGGTGTACGTGTACGGCTGATTCTGGGCCCCCAGCTTACGAGGCACAAATATAGAGTGCAAGTCACAGGAATATGAACATAAGAAACAGGAGCAGGAGTAGGCCTTCCCGCCCATCCAGCCATTCAATACGATCAAGGCAGATCTGTCCATGAACTCAGCTCCATCCGCCTGTCCTTTCCCCATAACCCCGAATTCCCCTACTATGTAAAAATCGACTCACTGTATCTTACATATATTTAGTGGAGAAGCCTCAACTCCTTTGCTGGGAAGAGAATTCCGCAGATTTGTCACTCTC
Organism: Hemitrygon akajei; assembly: GCF_048418815.1. NCBI lineage: Eukaryota > Metazoa > Chordata > Chondrichthyes > Myliobatiformes > Dasyatidae > Hemitrygon > Hemitrygon akajei. Next base: position 3,334,382 of record NW_027331971.1, on the reverse strand, counting down.
TGGGAAAAATAGTTTGTCCTCATCTCCGTCCTAAATTTTATCCCCTGAATCATGAGGCAATGTCCTCTAATTCTACTCGCACATACCAATGGAACCAGCATTCCTACTACTATATTATCTATCCGTTTCAAAATTGTGTATGTTTCTATAAGATCGCCTCTCTGAAAGCAGATAAATGCTCGGTGTGACAGTACTCTTGTTAAAAACTTTTTCTTCTGAACCACGTACTGTCTTTGTCTTCCCTGTGAAACTCTTCTTGCTTGCGTTGGGTATCTAGTTGCGTTGTTCACACTCTCGGCCCGGGTTCAATTTGTAAGTCCGGTTTGACAAGTTTTTGCCAGAAAAGTTTTGCTGGGAAAAAAAACCTGCTGCATGATGATGAAATAGATGGATATGTTGCCAAGTTTGCAGATAATACGAAGATTCGTGGAGGGACAGGTGGGGCTGAGAAAACAGGTAGGATGCAGATGGACTTGGGCAGACTAGGAGAATTGGCAAGAAAGTGGGAAATGAAATGCAGTGTTGGAAAACGCATGGTTAACAAAAATAAATATGTGGACTGTTTTCTAAACGTGGAGAGAATCCCAAAATCTGACATGCAAAGGGACTTGTGAGTCCTCGTGCAAAAGGCCCTAAAGGTGAACTTGTAGGTTGAGTCGGTGGTGACGAAGGGAAATGTCACGTTCCCATTAATTTCAAGAGGTCTAGAATACAAGAGCAAGGATGTGATGCTGAGGCTTTATAAGGCCTTACCTTGAGTATTGTGAACAATTTTGGGCCGCTCCCATGGCTGAATGTCCCCCTGATCTTTGGGGTGGAGGCGGGGTAGTTGGCTAAGCAAGTGGGCTAACCATGTTTAAGTGTAACCTGCAGATCAGCGGAAGGAAGAAGCCGCATACATCTCTTTTCTTTGGTCTAGCTGCATAAAAATAATTCCAGACATTGCTCAGTGGATTAGCGGACAGGGAACCTACTGTATGAAAGAAGATGCAGCTTGTATTCAATGTGTAGATAAGGGAACGAACAGGGGAACCGAAAAATATCGATTCTACATCATGTTCACGACATGTTATTATTAAGATTTAGCAATAATTTGAAATGTTTGCTCCTATGGGAGTAAACATTCCAAGGCAGAGGACTCTACAGATGTGGACAGATGTGAAACACAGCCCTGATGAATCTGGCCGAAGTCTCCGCTAATCACAGTCAGTCTCATCTCTCAGATGTTCCGCAGATCCCTTCCCTGAATTGGAACTGCAGAACAGCGGACACAATGCGGACAGGTTGAATGTAATGCTGGAAGGTTTGGGCAATGACGGGCTCTTCAATTAAACAGATGATCTACACTTTCAAAGCAGATCCCTGCCCATTGCTTCTCCGGATCTCATCGCAGTGAGCTGAGTGCAGGCCAATGATCTCAATGCAGGCCAAGTCCACCGTTGAACCTGAACCTTAACTTTGACCACAGTGATGATGTAACAGCGTGTCCTGTTCATTCATTGAAATGCATTGGTAAGACACCCATATTTTAAAGTCCTCCTCTCTGCTTAGATTTCAATCAGAGATCAACCCAACCCCTGAAGTGTTCACTGCAGTCAGGTGGTCGTGATTAGCTAGATCGAAGACACCTTAAAAGCAGAATTGTGTTCTGTGCATTACTGACCCATATGATACCGCAACGAATAACCCACGTGGACAATTATTCCAGGTTCTACAGTCCTGCTGCATCACCGCTAACCTTAAATGCAGTATCACCGTCTAACCCGTACATCATCTTTTAAATTAAATGTGCAACTGATATGTCGTATCCTAATGCTAATAGGTTGCAATTTGACAAAATGCATTTGGTCTGGTTTGTAGACCCTTCGTCAGGACTAAACGAAAGGAAAGTTAGCGCTTCTCCCTATAAATGCTGCCTGCCATGCTGTGTTCCACCAGCATTTTGTGTGTGTTGTTGTTTGAATTACCGGCATCTCCAGATTTCCTCGTGTTTGACATATAAAACTTGTTTATATAGCTTGGGCGCCGAGGGAAGCGATTGAGCGTCGTAATCTAATTTGTTGGCAATCATATTGATAATTTCAACTTCAGACTCTGCGCAGACGTATCAAACTCCAAGTGTGAAGAATAAACTTAAGCTCAGTAGAAATCATAATGAACATCTTCTTCATTCCATCTTGTGTTGGAAATAATCAAACCATGACAGATTTCTGACCCTGCGAGACGGGACACTATTTACACAATCGCTTTGTATAAAGGGATTGGTAATAGCCATATAACCATATAACAATTACAGCACGGAAACAGGCCATCGCGGCCCTTCTGATCCGTGCAAAACGCTTACTCTTACCTCGTCCCACCGACCTGCACTCAGCCCATAACTCTCCATTCCTTTCCTGTCCATATACCTATCCATTTTTTTTATTTTCAATAACAATACAGAACCTGCCCCTACCACTTCTTCTGGAAGCTCGTTCCACACAGCTAACACTCTCTGAAGAAAGAAATCCCCTCTCGTGTTACCCCTAAACTTTTGCCCCTTAACTCGCAACTCATGTCCTCTTGTTTGAATCTTCCCTACTCTCAAAGGACAAAAACCTATCCACGTCAACTCTATCTATCCCCCACATAATTTTAAATACCTGTATCAAGTCCCCCCTCAACCTTCTACGCTCCAAAGCATAAAGACTAAATTTGTTCAACCTTTCTCTGTAACATAGGTGCTGAAACTCAGGTAACATTCTAATAAATCTCCTCTGCACTCTCTCTAATTTGTTGATATCTTTCCTATAATACAGAGGGATCTGAGGAAAAAACCTTTGTACAAAAATATCAGAAGGAGTCTTAAACGCACTGTGTAAAGGGGTTGGTGGTAGAAACATTTAGAAGTATAGTATTTCACAGCAGATTGAGAAGTTTACCAGATTGTTTGTACTTCTGGAAAGTGACAACTATCACGGGAGTCGTTTATTCCTTAAATGAATCCTACACAACAATAAATAATGCAGCCGCGGATCTGAGAAGCGAATCACTGACCATACAAAATCACAACCGGAATGAGGTTTATTGTCAACGACATATGTCGTGAAATGTTTCTTTATGCGGCCGCAGTGCATTGCAATACATAATATAACAAAAAGTACAGGTAGAAGATAATGTGTAAAAAAGATACATTAAATTAGTGCAAAAAGGGCAACATGCAATGAGGGAGGGTTTATGGGTTCAATATCCATTCAGAAGCCTGATGGCTGAGGTAAAGAAGCTATTCCTATATTATCATTGCACATCAAGTCACATCACTGACCAGACTGATAGAGCCCCTTCTGATCAAATCCCACATCTCGGACCATAGTGATAATTTCATTGCATATCCAGTCCCATCACTGTCCACACGGAGAACTAAGCTGCTCGCTCAGTCCCATTATGTTCCGCACGAGGAATGTCGTTGTTCCTCCAAAATCATCACTGACAAAGCTAAGGTCTGTCTTTAAACGTTACTCAACAGAACTATACGACGAAAAGTGATGTCCAAATATCATTTACCCCTTTGTTGCGGATTACAAAGTGCAAGTGTGCCAATATTCGTAATATGTTGAACGTTAATGCCCGCTCACATGTATGCAAACATGACGGCTCTCTGTTCAGCAAGATACAAAACAGCACCGTCAATACCTCAGCTCTGGCATCAATGGTGGGATTTCTAGCCCATGAGCGTACAGTTAATATGATGGGTTTACACAAAAAAATCTGTAAAGAGGCAAGCTGTTGGGGAGGAACGCTCGCCATTCTTTATTGTTATCAGTAGGTCGGGCCGTGGTTACACTCCGAACACAGAGAAAGCGATCGTTTAAAGGAATCTGTTACACTTACACCGATGAAATTTGTAAATCATACGTTCAGATATAAATTTGTTCACTGTTCAGTTGATCAGCAGGTAAATAACCCGAATTATATAATCATGTGCCGCTTGTATTTGGTAGCTGGACGTAATGATGCCAACAGTAGAATCTAATAATATCTTTATTTCAACACCTACCTACCGTGCAGTGGTCTCTGGAACATTACACAATAGTGCTTGTCTGATGTATTGTGTGATGAAGAAATATGTTTTAATGTATCCTGCATGCATTCAAATAAACGTTTAACAGCTTTAAACACTTTTCTTTCAAATTTATTCCGATGGCCGATACGAATCAAACTGTCCCCTTCGTTGTATCTACATTTGCAAGCTTTATGAGAAGCTCATTGCCATCCCCAAAAGAGATTAATGATGAATAACAGTCAAGAAGAGAGGCGATTCACCAGTGTCCGTTCGACCTTTGCATGCTTATAGATGTGCCATGTTATTAGCCTGCGGAAAAGACCATGTATCAAGGATTTTCAATTAATATATGTATGCGGATACTGCTCAAGTAACAGAATAATAAGATAAATCGAATAACCAGTTTAGATCACTGGTGATTGCTTGTTATAGTGTGATCTTCAATGGAGGCTAAAATTTACAATGTTTCAGCTTCCCCCTTTGTTTGCCAATAAATACAAAGTCAATTCGTAGAAATATGCTGATGCCCCTGGATTAAAGGCTATTCTGCCATGGATCAGAATCCGGAAATGTGAGCTTGGAATATAGCCGAATCTCTTCACACAGCGGAACACCATCAGGAGTTAGCAAGGAAGTGGGACACTGTGCTCATGTTGAAGATTTTTACTACTTCTACTATATCATGATGACATGAGAATTAATAATCAGCCACATGCAAAACAAAAAAGAAAACACGTGTGCAAAGAAAACCTATCGACCACTCAGTGATCTGCTCCACATTGTGGTGGAGGGAACCCGGTTGCCGACAGTTAATTCTATCTTTCGCTATATCTGTCTCCCTCTCTCACTCTCTCTTCCCTTCCTTCCCATGACAGCCTTACTCGTCGATTTGCTACACCTGTTTAGCATGAAAGCACGTTTGCATATAGGCTGATACTCTTTTTCTCTCATAAATCTTCCACATTCCAACCTAATGCCGCTCTGTTTCACAACCGATGTTTAGTGTTTCCCATTTTTAACGCACACCAAAGCGGGATCATATGAGATGTTCGAATACTTTACCTCTCGCCTTATATGGAATTTTTAAAGGAAATACATTTTTGCATTATTTTAAGACAATTTTGTAAATACTAAAGAAAATTTTGTTCAACTTTAGACAGTTAAGTTCACCGAAATGTTGTGAGATTTGTTATTCCTATTATTTATTTATTTATCTATTTATCAATTTATTTATCTATCTATCAATCTATCTATCTATCTATCTATCTATCTATCTATCTATCTATCTATCTATCTATCTATCTATCTATCTATCTATCTATCTATCTATCTATTTATTTATTCGTTCATCCGTCCGTTCGTTCGTTCGTTCGTTCATTCATTCAATCATTTATTTATTTATTTATTTATTTGTTTGTTTAGTGATTCCATTATATGTAACAGCAGCAGCGCTTATCGGCGCAATTCTGTTTCAGCTACCGGATAATCGAAGGGTTACCTCTTCCTGTAGTTTCATGGAGAATAATTAGCGTCTTTTCAAGGAAGGCTGCTGACGTCACCGTCTCTTATTAATCAGAGTCGCTCTCACTAATTTCTCCCCGTTTCAGTGAGAGCAGCCTCTCCTACCACGGACAGAGATCCGGAGCGGCACCGAGAGGAGAGTAAAGACAGACTGACTCGTTCTGTCATGAATCAGAGTCCGGGAAGGACAGCTTGGAATATAACAGGGAATGGGAAATATATCTTCTGGATGGTTCCATATATTTCTGCAGATGATGATTCGCTGACGGTAGATTTTCGAGTCACGCATGCCTTAGTCGCAATTCAAGTGATTTTCTATCCCGTCCTCGCCATCATTGCTCTGCCCGGTGAGTCTTTTTCCAAAGATAACTTTTGAAACAATACCTAACTGCAAAATTTCCTTCTAAACTGTACCGCTCATTATAATAATTACTGCGGCTCTCGCACATACCAGCTGTTGATTAAACGAATCTTTGCTCTATGAAGTTTGGTAATTTACTGCCCTGAGGATCCTTGTCTAGGAAAATATGTGATGGCAGTTGTGATGATACAGAGCAGGCTTGCGAGGATGATCCAGAAAATAAAGGATTCAATGTATGATGCGTGTTTGATGGTCCTGTGTCTGTATTCACAGGGATTTAGAAAGATGGGGTGGGTGAACTGGGGAGGCTTACCTGTAATTGGAAAGCTCAGATGGAACCGTCGGACAGAGGATGCACCCGACAGTGGGAGAGTCTAGGACCAGTGGGCGCAGCCTTAGAGTAGATGAATTCCCCTTTTATAACGATGCGGTGGAGGCAGACAGTCTGTAGAACTCACTACCATAGACTGTTGCTGTGGCCAAATATTTGGGTGTATTTTAACCGGAGGTTAATCGGTATGTTCTTAACAGGAGTATCGAAGTTCATGGAGAGAAGACAAGAGTAGAGTGTTGGCAGTGAAATCATTGAATGGCTTATGGTCGTGTGCTGTGGTCAGACTTTCTCAGTTAATGCGCCGAATTCAATGCTCAAATTTCAGAGGAACATACAATCGTTGCACACAGCAATCTGTCGGTGATCGTGACGTATTGAGCTGGTGATAAATCAACTTCATTGGTGCTGAAAAAAATAAAACGAAGAAGAGACGTGCAATAATGAGGTTTTAAGCTGCTGCTCCATCTGCAAATCCTGGCGCTCTGGGTAGCGATCGGTGACGGGTACCTGCGGTTCGGCTAGACCCGGTGCGTGTCATAGACACTTATTTCACGACAGCTGAGATTCTGCAGATTCCACAGACGCATCATTCAGCTCTTTTCCCCTCAGCACGTACGGAATTTCCCAATCTGCAGCCATTGTTATCTGTGTTCTTCGCTTTCTGTTTCGCTGCTGTTATTCCATCGAACAGAGTTTACACTGCCTTGCAAAACGGTTTGTTGTTATTTTATGATTCCGTCAGGTACACACTTTTCTATCATTGGCGCACATTATATGCTCGGTTTAAGAGAACCCTTCCTGATGTGTTTATCCTGATTGTTTCCTTCGTTCGCAGTGAACATGGTGACCATATTCGTCTTGTCTCGGGGAAAGTGCGGCCTCTCCAGAGTTGTCACTTGCTACCTGGTTGCCATGGCAGTGGCGGATCTTCTGGTTCTCATCCTGGACCTCGTATTGAGCAAGTTTCCTCTCATGTACATGACATACGACGTTTTCGTGCAATCAATGACGAAGGGGTGTAACATACACGCGGCTCTGATTTACATCGCAACAGACTGTTCGGTCTGGTTCACCGTCACGTTCACCTTTGATCGGTTTATCGTCATTTGTTGCCAGAATCTGAAAACAAAATATTGCTCCTGGAAAACTGCGGCTGTGGTTTTGGGGACAGTGGCTGTTATCAGCTGTTCAAAGAATATTTACTGGTATTTTCGGCTCTCAGAGGGATATACGTGGGTAATTGATCCATTTATTTGTACACAGAGAGCTCATAATTTCAATTTCGCCACACAAATTGACTTATTTTATTACTTCCTCACCCCTGTAGTCCCATTTCTCCTGGTTCTGGTGACGAATGGCTTCACCGTCAGGCACGTTTTAGCCACCAGCAGAGCCCGCAGGAGACTCAGGGTACCCGGCGACAGACGGAGAGCCAGAGACCCAGAGATGGAGAAACGCAGGAAATCCCTGGTTTTATTGCTGATCGTCTCTGGTAATTTCATTCTGCTGTGGGTACCCTTCGCTGTGTATTCTGCGTGGGATCGGCTGTATGATCTTAAAATAACTTTGCTTCCGCCCGATTCGCTGCGAGAGCTGGGCATCATCCTGCAGCTATTGAGCTGTTGTACGAACACGGCCCTTTACACCGTTACACAGACCAAGTTCAGGGAGCAGCTAAAGAATGTAGTAAAATCTCCGCTCGCTCTCATAGTAGTGTGGAAGTCGTGAATTAGTGGCGTGTCCCGCCCTGACCCAATTAACGTTTCATATTTTGCGGGCACTTTCTGTTAATCTGGGTCCTGTGCTATCATTGTTCCACTCTCACCTTCCAGGCATCAATTACATAGAAGAGTCCCTTGTACAGCAGCAATGCTCGTCCCTCATTCGACGGCCTATCTTCACATCTCCGCCCTACTGATCCAAGTGCATTTTTCCCCATAGTTTCACCGTGCAGTCCTTCTGGACGCCTCGTTACATTGGTCCACCTGCAAGGCCATCCTCCCGCGAGGGCGTCTGTGTTCCCGAAATAACTCGTTCATCCCTACACTGACGACTGAATTGGCGCTGCGAGTCCATTGACGCCTCTGTTAGTGCTGCTTCCTGCACCTAGGCTGATCTCGTCATCTACGTTGCCTACACCTTCCCACACCGCCCTCAAATCAGGCCGGTCCCTTCCTGACACTACTCTTGTCTCTCGATCACTCTGTCCCCAACTCCAGGGAGAGCTTATCTAACAAAGCTATTGACTCTCGCAGTTAACTTTCCGATACCTCCTGCCACACGGACACTCGCAAAAGTGGTATTGCATTCTATCATTTCTATGGATGACAATTTCTTCAAGACATTATATAGCAAATGGAGATTTCCTTCCACCACGAGGTGGAAATGGAAGGTTGAGCCTCACGAGCCCAATTGATTTTTTTGAGGGTGAGGGAAGAGCAGTAAACGTAGTGTATATGGATTTCAGCAAGGCAGTTGATAACGTACCCCATGCAAGTCTTACTGAGAAAGTAAGGAGGCATGGGATCCAAGGGGACATTGCTTTGTGTATCCAGAACTGGCTTGACCACAGAACGCAAAGAGAGGTTGTAGGGTCATATTCTGCATGGCGGTCGGTCACCAGTGGGGTACCCCCAGATCTGTTCTGTGACCCTTACTCTTCGTGATTTTTATACATGACCCGGATGAGGATGTGGAGTGATGGGTTAGTACGTTTTCTGATGACACAAAGGTTGGAGGTGTTGTGGATAGTGTGGAGGGCTGTCACAGATTACAGCGGGACATTGATAGGGTGCAAAACAGGTCAGAGAAGTGTCAGATGGCGTTCAACCCAGGTAAGTGTGAAGTGGTTCATTTTGGTAGGTCAAATATGATGAGAGAATATAGTATTAATGGTAAGACTCTTGGCAGAGTGGAGGATCAGAGGGACCTTGGGGTCCGAGTCCATAGGACGCTCAAAGCAGCTGTGCAGGTTGATTCTGTGGTTAAGAAGGCGTATGGTGTATAGCCCGTCATCAATCGTGGAATTGAATTTAGGAGCCGAGAGGTTGCAGCTGTATGGTACGCTAGTCAGACCACACTTGGACTACTGTGCTCAGTTGTGTTCGCGTCACTAAAGGAAGGATGTGGAAGCCATCAAAAGGGTGCAGAGATTGGGGAGCATGCCTTATGAGAAAAGGATGAGTTAACTCGGCCTTTTCTCTTTGGAGCGAAGGAGGATGAGAGGTGACCTGATAGAGGTTTACAAGATAATGAGAGGTATTGATCGTGTGGATAGTCAGAGGCTTTTTCCCAGGGGTGAAATGTTTGCCACGAGAGAACACAGGTTTACGGTGCTGGGGAGTAGGCACAGAGGAGATGTCAGGGGTATGTTTTTAATCAGAGAATGGTGGGTACGTGGAATGGACTGCCGGGAACGATTGAGGCGGATACGATAGGGTGTTTTAAGAGGTTTTTATATAGGTACATTGAACTTAGTAAAATAGAGGGTTATAGGTAGGCTTAGTAATTTCTAAGGTAGGGACATGTTCGGCACAACTTTGTGGGCCGAAGGGCCTGTATGTGGCTGCATGTTTTCTAAGTTTCTATGCTTCTGTGATCAATGCTGCAATCACCATTCTTTGTTGCATTTCCCGTAGGTAACATCACTCCATCCCACTCTGAATAATGAAAGTGTTTGGGTGCCCTTGTCCTCAGGTAATACGCAATGAGCCGTGCATCCAAAATATTTTCCCGTGAACTCCATAGCAACTCTACCGCCAGGCATGTCTTCCCCTCCCCCATCTCCGTATTGTTTACTCGTCGTGTTCCACAAGTCTCCGTTATTTCTGATACAGTACTGCAGACATTATTTCTACACATACATTCGTTACGTGGGCACAACCGATATCACATTGGTAACACAGTTCATCTCCAGTGTCGGCTCCCTTGCAAGAAATAAAATGTTGACTATCCATCCAGGTACAATCGACAAAACCCACTGTCATCAATTACGTCATTTACAATCCCAGTCAGACCAAAATATTACCAATGTCGCGGATGGAATTGTCCTGAATGTTGTTATGAGCTTGATATTATACAGTTTGCAGGAGAAACGTTTATGGACTAGGACCTTAGCGAATGACCAGCCTGACAGGAAGATAGAGGCATTTACCATTGACTTTTGTTATTCGATACCCAATGATATCGGGAATGGCCCAGATAGCGGACAAAAAATCTCGCTGGATTACATTTAATTTCGCAATGTACCGTGTTCATACTTGGAGGGATCCAAAGTCTCGGAGTGTTTTCCCGACATGTATTTGTGTCCGTTAATGGTGACATTTTTCTCACGTGAATCTCAGGTTCCTTTTTCCCCATAATGCGTTCGAAGCTACATGAACACGTTGTCGCGTATTGGTGGATGACACTCCCGAAATGTCAGATATGTGCAACTTGTGTAAAGTGACAGGAAGACATGTCCGACACCGGGAAACTAACAATAATGTAACTTCCTTCAGTACAAATCGATCCGCTCAACAGCGTTGCACAGCGGACTTTTCCTTATGAATTATAGCAGCAGATGCATTGTGTGTGTATTTTAAAATATTCAGATAAAATCACTGCATATCGCTGGAATCCTTGAAAATTAAGCTGCTCATGCAGGTTATCTTTTATTTTTCACAATAAGAAAGCCGCTCCTTATCCAGTGTCACTCTAACCTAACGATAATATCTGAATTTAAACACATCCATCAGCTGAACTACACTACTAATGATGATTTGCAGATATGACCGGCAGCAATGGGACTGGTTAACTAGACCAAACTCAGATTGCATTCGTTTAAATGTATTGGATTGGCAATTCTTGCTGAAGTAATACCAAGTAGAGTGCCTATAAAATATCCACTCCGACCCCCGCACGCCTTGGAAGGCACTTGTAACCATAGGCAATCGCATGGATCCCAAGTATGGCTTCCTTTCGTCGGGTACGACGAACAGTCTGTGTTCCAAGCCCGCACGGGTAGAAGTCCCCACCTCTTCCCACTACATTGTTACTACTGCATTGTTACTACTTCCTGCACGCCTGCGGAGCTCGTCAACTTCATCAACTTCGTCTCCAACTTCCACACTGCTCTCAAATTTACCTGGTCCATTTCCGACATCCCCTTTCATGCTCTCTCTCTCTCTCTCTCTCTCTCTCTCTCTCTCTCTCTCTCTCTCTCTCTCTCTCTCTCTCTCTCTCTCTCTCTCTCTCTCTCTCTCTCTCTCTCTCTCTCTCTCTCTCTCTCTCTCTCTCTCTCTCTCTCTCCATCTCTCTCTCTCTCTCTGTGCCTCTTTCTCTCTCTCACTCTCTCTCTCTGTGTCTCTCTCTGTCTCTCTCTGTCTGTCTGTCTGTCTCTCTCTCTCTCTCTCTCTCTCTCTATCTCTACAGACAATGCATCTACTTCTCTGTATTATAAACCCATTGATTCTCGATGATGAACCCGCTGACAACTCGACTCTGCATCGTCCCATAAAGTTACATGTAAAGAAATTCTATCCCCTTCTCTATATTTTACATCAGATTATCCCAGAGCAAGAACCTTTTGAAATAATTCACAAAATATGTGGCTCACATTTTAATTAAGCAAGAACGGAGTGAAATTTTTATTAAAGTGTATATAAATGAAAGATCCTTGAAGTTTTTCACCAACACTCCCCACCTCCTCCAAAGCCACCGACAACTTCAAATCCGTTTGCGTCCGTATTCGCCGACACATTACTAAATCGGCACGTGCCACAAAACCTGGAGAAATCCCAAATCTGTTCGCGTCTCCAAATCCGCCCTCAGTTCCAAACCCACTGACATCCTGACATGCACGTTCCACTATCGTCTCCAAATCCGCCCTCACTTCCAAACCCACTGACATCCCGACATGCACGTTACATTATCGTCTCCAAATCCGCCCTCACTTCCAAACCCACTGACATCCCGACATGCACGTTACATTATCGTTGAGTAAAATAATTTCAAATAGTTCACAATCTATCTGCCTCTACCTTCGAAAACGCTAAGAACAAAGTTTAAAATTAAGAGTACTTTTATTAATAGGGTATCGCAAATCAAACAGCCCTGAGATTTCTCAAAACCCCACATCCGCCGGCTATCTCAGATCCGTGTGCAACCCCACATGCCTGCTCACCGCCGTGTTTGTCGACAACCCTTAAATCTGCCCACACCCCCAAATTCTTGCACAAACCAAAACCCGCTGACAGATACATTTCAGACAGTACATAAAATAGTTGCGTCCATCTTTAATAAATCACAAGTGCACGGTTTTGTTGTAAAGCATTTATATGTTCCAAGCCTGCACTGGTATCATTCCCCATCTTTTTCTCCGCTATATCAGCGACTGTTTCCTGCACACATAAGAAGCTCGTCGGCTTCATCAGCTGCGCCTCTAACTTCCACAGTGCCCTCAAATTTACCTGGTCCATTTCCGACATCACTTTCCCCTTTCGCGATCTATCGTTGCATACAACTTATCTACTGTTGTCTTTTATAAACACGCCGACTGTTACTGCTACCTCGACAATGTATCTTTCCATGCAAATACTTGGGATAAAATCCATCCCCTTATATCAATTTCTCACATTTCTGCGGCTTATGCTTTCAGGATGAGGCTTTTCAGCTCAGAATGAAGTAAGTGAAGAAAATGTATTTCTTTTTCCGGAGACAGGGGCTTCCCTTTCTCCATTATCCTTAACCACACTTCTTCAGTTTCGCACAGATTTGCCCTCGTACCACACATTCGCCATGGTAGCTAGGATAGGGACCTCTTGACCTCACCTGCCATTCGACCAGCGTCCGCGTCCAGCACATAATTGTTCGTAGCTTCCGCCATAAACAATGGGATTCCACCACCAAGCACATCTTCCCTTCTCCCCTTAGAGCAGCAGTCTGGAAAATATACAAACGTTTGTACAAAATTATACCAAATTACAAAGTATATCAATATTGGGAAAAAAGGCTTAAAGAGGTAGTGTTCCCCATTTCACCTGGGATACATGCCCACTAATATTAGACTTTTCAACTGTCTGTCCAGTCTGTCTATGCCTTCCATGTTTCAAAGCCCTGCTAGCACCCTCAGATTCATGTTACAATATCCTAGAGCAAGAGTCATTTGAAATAATTCACAAAATGTTTCGCTCACATCTAAATAAAGCAAGATTCAAGTTCTACGTTCAAAGTGCAATTATTTTCAAAGTTTGTATTAATGAAACATCTTTGAAATTTCTCACCGCCAGCCAAATCCGTGTGCGTCCCGAAATCCGCGCTCAACTCCAAACCCGCTGACATCCCCACATGCACATTACATTATCGTTGAGCAAAACAATTTCAAACAGTCCACAAACTTCTCCCTTCACCTTAGAAAACAGTCAGAACAAAGTTCAGAATTGAAAGTGCATTTATTAATAAAGTATCTTAAATTAAATAATCTTCTGATTTATCACAACCCGTATCCACCGGCTCCCCCAGATCCGTGTGCAAACCCACATGCCTGTGCATCCCCGTATTCGACAACAGGCCTTAAATCAGCGCACATTCCCAAATTCATGTACAAGCCCAAACCCGGTGACAGAACTATATGCACATCTGGCTTTCCCCGAGAGAAAAAAAAAATACATTTCAGACAGTGCATAAAAATAGCTGCCTTCATCTTAATTAAACTGCAAATGCACTGTTCAGTTTTAAGGCATTTCATAGTTATCAATAAAGTATCTATAAATGAGACAATCTTTAGGTTCGTTACACACATAAATGCACCGACACACTGCAAATCCGTGCGCTGTCACTTATTTGATGATACACCCCTAAATCTGCGGATAAACCTTAACCGTGTTCACCCTTGTCCAAACCCTCTCATGCACATGTGATTATCCCAGCGAAAACATTTAAAACAGTTCATGAAATCGCCAGCTCCACCTGGAAGAAATAGCAAGAGCAAACAAAATGAAAAAATTTTGAGATTAGTTACACAGACATTGACAAATCCGTGTGTATCCATATGCCCATGCATATCTCCAAATCCGCACGCAGTCCCAAATTCGTGTGCATCACAAAATCCGTACGCAGGGACAAACACAAAAGATGAACAATTGATTATCCCAGATCAAAACTCCATTCAAACAAATGAGAATATTTCTGAATTCACATGAAAAATTAGAGCAAGGGCAGAGTTCATCATTCAAAATGCATTTTAAAGGTATACATATATGAAACATGCTTGAATTTGTCACATCTCGAAATCAACTGACATACTCTTTTGCGTTTGCATCCATTTTCACCACAACACCCCGAAATCTTCGCACATCGCCAAATCCGCAGCTCCAAATCTATGTGCACCTCCTAATGCACCGACACCCGCGTGTCTGTGTGCACTCTCAAATTTCGCCGGCAAACACAAATCCGAGCACAAATCCAAATTTCTGTGCAACCCTATTTTCACCAACACTCCGAGGAATGTCGGCACATCCTCAAATTCAGGCGCACGTCGCAATCCACTGACAACGCCACGTGCGCATTAAATTATCCAAGAACAAGAATAACTGGTTTAATAGCTGTCTCCACTTTAAACAGCAGCATTATGCAAGTTCAAACTTCAAAATGCCTTGCGATTCATCACACCCGCAGTGCGACCGACAGTCCGAATTCAGTGTGCCTTCTTAAACCGGGTGACTTACCCAGATCTGTGTGCACCTCCAAAATATTCAACAAAACAAACCGAAATCTGTGCACACCCCATATTTGACGACAAATCCCTAACACTCTGTGCGTATCCCCAAATCCATGTTCACCCCAAATCCGTACATACCTCCAAATCAGCAAGCAGCCCCACGTCAGCGTACACACCATAGTCAGACCAAATCCGTGTGCTCCCCCAGATCCTGATGCAACCCCAAAGCCGTCAGCCCCAAGCCCTCTGACTCCTCAATATGCACGTTAGATTATCGCTGAGCAAGAATCATTTCAGAGAGCTCATACAATAGCTGCTTCCATGGAACAATTTCGAGATTTGTCATTCGTCCAAAACTGCAGATTTCCCAAATACGTATATAGCACCTCGATATTTGTCCAAGTCCCAAATACACCGACACCCCAAATCGACATCCACACACAAATTCATGTGCAAACCCAAATCCGCCGAGTACCCTAACCTGTTTTCATCTGCTAATCAGTGTGTATCCACAAATCCAAGTGTCCACACCAATCCCAAGTAAGTGCGCAGGCCAAGCTCGCTGACACTCCTACATGCACAGTCGATTATCCCAAGTCGGAACAGTTCACAAAATGGCTGCCTCCAGTTGGCTTCAATAGGTACATTTGATCACGGAGAAATGCATACAAGATACCTCATGAAAATCTTTTTCTGCACAATGACATTTAAATGTTTGACCCTCAAAGGCTGCCCAAATCTCCCCTCCCAGCATCAGTAGCAGGAAAGCAGCAGCACCTCCCCTTCCTGTAGTTCTGTGTCTTTATTGATGCTTTGCAGCACGCTTGGGATCGGTGGGCGGTGCCGATGTTTTTCTGTTGTAGGGGAAGACCATAAGACAAAGGAGCAGAAGTCGGCCATTCGGCCCATCGAGTCTGCTCCACTATTTCATCATGAGCAGATCCAATCTCCCCTTTCGTCCCATTCCCCCGCCTTCTCACCATAACCTTCGATGCCCTGACGACTCAGATACCTATCAATCTCTGCCTTAAGTACACCCAGTGACTTGGCCTCCACTGCCGCCCGTGGCAACACATAACAAATTCCACCACCTTTCTGGCTAAAAAAAAAATCACATCTCTGATCTGAATGGGCGCCCTGAAATCCTCAAGTCACGTCCTCTCATACTAGACTCCCCCCAACAAGGGAAACAACTTTGCCACACCCACTCTGTCCGTTCCTTTCAACATTCGAAATGTTTCTATGATCACCTCCGCCATTCCCCTAACTCCAAGGAATACAGTCCAAGAGCGGTCAAACATTTTTCATATGTTAACCCACTCATTCCCGGAATCATTCTAGTGCATCTTCTCTGAACTCTCTCTAATCTCAGCACATCCTTTCTTAAATAAGGAGCCCCAAACTGCACAAAGTATTCCAAGTGAGGTCTTACCAGTGCCTTATAGAGCCTCAACATCACATCCCTGCTCCTACACTCTATTCCTCTAGAAATGAATGCCAACATTTCATTCGCCTTCTTCACCACCGACTCAACTTGGAGGTTAACCTTAAGAGTATCCTGTACGAGAACTCCCAAGTCCCGTTGCATCTCAGAAATATGAACTCTCTCTCCATTTAAATAATAGTCTGCCCGTTTATTTCTTCCACCAAAGTGCATGACGGTACACATTCCGACATTGTAATTCATTTTCCACTTCATTTCCCATTCCCCCAATCAATCCAAGTCTCTATGCAGACTCACTGTTTCCTCAGCACTACCGGCCCCTCCACCTATTTTTCAGCAAGGCATTTGATAAGGTACCCCATTCAAGGTTTAATGCGAAATTAAGGAGGCATGTAATCCAAGGGGACATTGCTTTCTGCACCCATAATTGGTTTGCCCACAGAAGGCAAAGTGTGATTGTATGGAGTTCCGCATGGAGGTTGGTGAACAGTGGTGTGCCTCAGGGATCGGTTTTGGGACCCGTTTTCTTCGTGACTTTTTATAAATGATCTGGATGAGGAGGTGGAGGGATATGTTAGTAAATTTGCTGATTACACAAAGGTTGGGAGATTTGTAAATAGTGTGTATGGCCGTCAAAGGTTACAGTGGAGCATCGATAGGATGCAGAACTAGGCTGAGAAGTGGCAGATGGAGTTCAACGAAGATAAATGTGAGGTTGTTCATTTTGATAGGTCAGATGTGATGGCAGAATATAGTATTAACGTTTAGACTGTTGGAAGTTTTAGGGATCAGCGGGATCTTGTGGTCCAAATCCATAGAACACCAAGTTCAATGTTAAGAAGGCATACGGTGCATTGGCCTTAATCAACCGTAGAGTTGATTTTAGGAATCGAGAGGTAATGTTGCAACTATATAGGACCCTGCTCAGACCCAACCTCGTGCCTTGTTCTCAGTTCTCATCGCCTCGCTACAGAAAGGACGTGGAAACAATTAAAAGGGTCCTGAGAAGAGTTACAAGGATGTTGCCTTGATTGTGGAAAGTGCCTTATGAGAAAAGGTTGAGTGAACTCGAGATTTTCTACTTGGAGCGATGAAGGATGAGCGAAGTCCTCATAGAGCTGAATAAGATGATGAGAGGCATTGATCGTTTGAATAGTCAGAAGCTTTTTTCCCCAAGGCTGAAGTGGCTAACACGAGAGGGCACAGTTCTATGGTGCTTGGAAGTAGGTACAAAGGAGATGTCAGGGGTAAGTTGTGTTTTTTTAAGCAGAGACTGGTAAGAGCATGATATGGGCTGCGCGGGTACGATAGAATCATTTCAGAGACTTCTGGATAGGTGCATGGAGATTAGAAAAATAGAGGGCGAGGGTAACCCGATGTATCTTCTAAAGTGAGGATATGTTCGGCACAGCACTGTGGGCCGAAGGGCCTTTCGTCTGCTGTTGGTTTTCTATGTTTCAATCATAGCATTATTGGCAATATCCTTCTCTATCAGCCTTTCAGAAATCCTAATTTCCTTCTTCACTATCGCTCTCATATTTTCATATGCCCTATGGTTAACATCGTTAACATTTTTTACATAGTTGTCTCTTTTTCAATATGTTTATGTATATATTAATTCATCAATGTACTGTTCTATGGATTTGATATGTGTTCCCGCAGAAAATGTAGCTCAGGGTTGTACGTTGTGTTATGTCTGTCTTCCGATAATAAATTTTACTTTGAACTTTAATCTTTTGCTCCCGTCCTCGGGAAAGAACGTTTCCTGCACGATGTGCATTACCTGTTTCAAATTACTCTGTTCCTCAAATGACTCAAAATTAACCTGTTCTTTCCAGTTTACCTTCTAACGTATTAGCCACATCTGCACACACTTTGCCTTTCCGAAATTAATTTTAATTGTATTGGCTTTTACAGATATACCCTTACAAAAACTTCGAGGTTCAAAAACTTTCGTAGGCCAAATTCTATTCTGATTGCTAAAGAACATCAAATCTAGACGGGATTTACTCTTGTAGGTGCATTAACGTACTGGGTCAAAAATCAATCATTTGAAATTTCAGTGATTTCTCTTTCCTATAGTCCATTAGTCACTGGGTTCCTCCACTCAATATCTGTGAAATCAATGTCACCCATAGCTATAGCAATACCCTATGAACCTTTTATCTTTTAGTATCCTTGTAGAGAAGTACGTAACGAGGAATTGTCCTCAATTGGAGACTACGGTTGTCATGGATTTATGAAGGAAAACAAAAATGCTCTGATAAAGACTGGGATGATTATCCACGGATGGATAAGAGGCAAGCGGTTCCAATGAAGCCAGAACAGAAACATACTTCATTGAGGATTAATGCAGGGAACTAAAGCAGAGCGGTACTGATTGCAAGAAGCTATCAAGCATTCCATGAGGTGGTGACCCGTCCTGATGAGAAGTTATCCACTTTAAGGGGGAAAAACAGCTTATTTACGAGGTGTGTGGGTGCGAGGAGAGTTGAAATTAAGCATCTGAACTAGTTTTATAAATCTTGTTAAATGCATGAATTATTGGTAAGAAGTACTTTAGCTTGCAGCGAAGTGTAAATTGAGCGAAATGTGTGTCAATTGAAACACATTGTGAATGTAATCGGGAAATCATCATCAGAAATGGAACGTAACACTGGAGATCATACGAACTGTCCAAGCAAATAGAAAAGCTGCAGCGCCAATCTCTCCATTCAGAGAGAAATAATACGATTTTGAATTCGAAATAGGAGAGGACGCTCGTGATGGACTTACTGACGAAGCTCCGTACGGTTATGGCGATGACAGACAACCTATGTCAAAGCTTCTCCTATCAGCATAAATTCGAAAGAAACTCGTATTACTGTCGGCGCCAATACTGCCACTTCCTTCCCCAATTGCGACCAGAGAGAAGTCACGATGTAAGGAAACAGTGACAGGGAACTGAAACCAGAATGTAACATTCACAGCTTCATTTGTGCTGCAGCATCTGAGAGATATCACTCAGGATTTTGGGACGTTAGTGCCCGCGGATAATCATAGTGATCTGTTACCAGTAACTGATCTCTGAAGAGCCGTACACAGTCTAGGTATCGCAGAAAAAAGGAAATTGATAGGATTCTGTTTCCATGCGAAGATATCAGAAGGCCATAACATATTGCAGTCTTATAAAGCCTTAGAATTACATCCTCAACACTAGACTTTGCCGAAAATACAAGAATAGTGAAGTAAGTGAATAATTCAACAATCCAGTAAGTTACTTTTGAGTATTAAGCGAGGATACCGCTAGACGTTGCTAACTAAACGCCCCCAGATGAGCGACAATTACCCAACCCCATTTATGAACAGTGCTTCAATAAATCGGCATTATATCGAGACAACTTAGAGCTAGAATTCACAATTTGGGGATGAATTTTAGTTTCTGGCAGCATCGATGAGTCTTTAATACTGTTTAATCCCTCTGATCTTACTGATAGTGAGGCAGGGACTCTTAGTAAAATGACTAGTTATAGCCTGAGGATAGGGAGGTGCAGGTGCGATATTTGAAAGGACGTATCACTCTAAAGGAATATACCTTCACTCCATCCGTAAAGACAATAGATCCGTACTGGGCGTGGGTGTGGCAATGGTCCCAGTACAGTGTTCAAATCTATTACTTCAACCGTAGTAATGGGGAATACAAAGCCTGATACTATATGACAACACGTTTACTTAATCCCAGTCCTCTCCTTGGTTAGAGACTGAAGGTGTGAAAGAGTGGTCGTTGGAGATTTCGTGACGTTCTGACGTCATGTTTTAAATATGGTAAAATATTGATTTGCAGACGATACATAACATCCAGCATTCTTTTGCTTCAGAATTAGAAAGATTCCGCAAAGGTTGTATGATTTTAATTAGAAATTATCTGTGAACTGTTCAACACTTAAACGTGTGACTGCGAGAGGTTAAAGCGTGAATGCATTGAAAATATATAATATTGCACAAGTACTGAACATTCTTGAGTTCACCTGAAAGACAAAGCGAGGTAATCCGCGCGTGAACGAGCGGAAGGCAGTCATGTGTTTGTGAGCACTGTATTAACAGAATGTTTGAATTAATCCTCTTTTTACACTAGGAACTCATTGTCTGCAAATCCCTGCTTCCTTAAGTGAAATAAATGTGCAGGAACAGATGTGCATTCCAGAAAGACTGCTTCTCTTTCCGAAAATGTACAAACCCCATTATGAAAACAAATATCTGTGATATGTTAATTCACGTGAACCTTTATTTAACTGACAAATGTACAAAGAAAAGATTTTCAATAGTTATACTGACCAACTTAATTGTATTTTCTAAATATACACAAATTTAGAATTTGATGTCTGCATCACACTCAACAAAAGTTGGGACAGAGGCATGTTTACCATTGTGTTACATCACCTTTCCTTTTAATAACACGTTTTAATTGTTTTGGGACTGAGGATACTAATCGTAATAGATTTGCAATTGGAAATTCTGTCCATTCTTGCTTGATATAAGACTTCAGATGCTCAACAGTCCGTGGTCTGTGTTGTCTGATTCTCCTCTTCATGATGCGCCATACATTTTCAATAGGAGATAGATCTGGACTGACAGCAGGCCAGTCAAACACACGCACTCTGTGTCTACAAAGCCACGCTGTTGTAGCCCGTGCATAATGTGGTCTGGCATTGTCCTGCTGAAATAAGCATGGACGTCCCGGGAAGAGACGTCGCATTGATGGCAACATATGTCTCCCTGTAAAATTCTAATATACGCCTCAGAGTCAATGGTACCTTCACATACATGCAACTCACCCATGCCATGGGCACTGATGCACCCCCATACCATCACAGATGCTGCCTTTTGCACCTTTCGCTGATAAAAATCAGGATGGTCGTTTTCATCTTTGGCACGGAGAACTCGACACCCGTTTTATTCCGAAAACTAGATGAAATGTGGACTCATCTGACCACAGCACACGGTTCCACATTCTTTCGGTCCATCTGAGATGAGCTCGGGCCCAGATAACTTGCCGGCGTTTCTGCATAGAATTGATGTATGACTTCCTCCTTGAGTAATACCGTTTCAAGTTGCATTTCTGGCTGCAGCGACGGACTGTGTTCAGTGACAATGGTTTTCCGAAGTACTCCCGAGCCCAGGTGGCTATGATTGTCACAGTAGCATGACGGTTTCTTAGTCAGTGCCGCCTGAGGGCTCGAAGATCACGCGCATTCAACAGTGGTTTCCGGCCTTGCCCTTTACGCACTGAGATGACTCTGAATTATCTGAATCTTTTCACAATATTATGTTCTGTAGATGTTGAAAGACCTAAATTCTCTGCAATCTTGCGTTGAGAAATGTTCCTTTTGAACTGACTAACAATTCTCTCACGAAGATTTGCACAAAGGGGTGAGCCACGACCCATCCTTGCTTGCAAAGACTAAGTCTTTGATGGACGCTACTCTTATACCCAGTCAAGCTTGCTTAATGCGGAGTCTCCCAAACTGGTGTTACTTGAATATTCTGTGCACTTTTCAATCTTATTTTAACTCTGTCCCAACTTTTGCTGAGTGTGTTGCAGCCATTAAATTCTAAATGTGTGTATGTTCACAAAATACAATTAAGTTGGTCAGTAAAACTATTGAAAATCTGTTCTTTGTACTTTTGTCAGCTAAATAAAGGTTCACGTGAATTAACATATCACAGATTTTTGTTTTTTTTTGCATTTTGGAAAATATCCCAACTTTTCTGGAAATGGGTTTGTATAAAGTCTTAGAGGATGGGTTCACACACACACACGCATCTGTTTTCCCTTTGTTGTTTAGACTATATAATAAGGATTTTCACACTGGTAATTAACTGTTTATTCTGTATACGACAGTTACCTGCGACAGTTTTGAAGGAAGAAACGTCCAAGCTTAGTTTTTTTTGTTTTTTTTGCCTTACCTGCGCATTTCCATTGCGTTCTGTTGTTTGTTTGCCTTGGTATTGATTTCAGAGGGATACTCAGATTCCACACTGGCCATGTGAAATCAAGGTTAGAGGGATCGAGATATTAGTGTGTCTATTCCGTGTGCGATGAACCCACTGTTTAAAGGCAAATAGACATTAAGACAAATTCGTGTGTATTTGAATTAGGAATTTGAAATTGGGAAGCACCAAAATATGCTGAAGACTTTGAAATACTTTTTATGTGTTGTAGGATTCCAGTGGAGCAGATTGTTTTGTAATCGTAGCATCTGCCCTGTAATATATAAACGGGAGTTTGGATAGCATGACGTTCAAGCCTAAAATCCAGCAGTTTCCTTACATCGGCAGCTCTAATACAATAAATTGTCCAAATGCTGCAGGATGGACAAATTAATGACTGCCTCTCAGAACACTGTAACAGCAGAGTGCAGACATAGTCGAAACCTCTACTAAAGTTTATACCTTCCTTACGGACTATCACTGGTCACTGTCCTACAAGCAGAGTACACTCTATCGGCCTTCCCATGCTAAGGCAGTTCCCACCATATATCATCAATTAAGTACATTCTATACTGCCCGCTCTTATCGTTGTGTAAAGTATTCGTAAATGTCTAATTGCTATGCTACATCGTTCTGAAATGCTGACCTGCCGACAGATCTGTTACCTGACCCGTTTCACTTTCTAGAACTAGATCCAAGATGGACTATTCGCTAGCGCGCCTGTCCACTTATTGTGCCAAGAGCCGTTCCTGGACACAGCTGAGAAATTCTGCCACATCTGAACCTTTTAACCTTTATTGGAAGTGCCAATATATATTATTGAAGTTTAAATTTCCCATGACAACAACCGTGTCAATATGACAACTGACCAAGATCTATCTCACGATTTCTCACTGTCTCTGAGTGTTGTTTTCGGTTTGGTAATGGGAGCTCTATACAGAATACTCTCAAGCGAATTTTTGCTCCCTTCCTACTTCTGAATTTAACATAAAATCCCTCCATAGTGTCCTCCCTTTCTGTAGCTGTGATGATATCACACTCTCCCTGTTTTTCAAAGGCACTCCATTTACACGATTTCACCTGGCAATTTCCATTTTGAAACATCTGAACCCCGAGAAGTCGAGAAGCGATTCCTCTCCTTGTGATTGTCAAATCTCTGTGATAGTTTGGAATTTATTCACCCAGTGTAACAATTACTCCAACTCATTGACCATTTGCAGAGTCTCCTAATTGAATTGCATGATGTGTGCAATCTTCCACGGATTTTGCGATTTAAGTGTCGCCAGGCACATTCCCCAGTTCGAACCTGTGTCATATTTGCCAAACCTACAGATTTTTTAAACTGTTTTATTCCAGAACTCCGCTGAATTGCAATCAAACCTGGGCGTTATCAACAAAGATGGCCATTTAATGTAAGCACATACTTCATTCCATTCTTCAGCTCTTTTCTGAAACTCCTCTGTGTCAGTGTATAGATACAAGTATTGGTACACATACTAAGAATTTGCAACATGTACCCAAATTGCTGTAGTATATATACCGGGGAACTCAAATATCTGTCCTGATAAAAATAGTTCTTCGTTTGCCATTTCATGGAACGTACTACATAGGGCATCCAAAATAATATGAAATTAGCTGATATAGCAAACAGCAAAATCATGGATTTTCGGCGTTTTTCCACCTCTGAATCTTTCTGATTATCACTGCTTTTCCGAAGTTCTCTGCGAGCTCTATTTGCGGCAATGATATGTCTTATTGTTAACCCATTGAACACGAGCATTATGCCGATTGGTAGTAATGGTGTTAGAATACTATCGAATAATTCGATTCCTTTCCACAGAGGAGAAGTAGCATATTCATACGTGCCGGTACAACGCCACGGTATGTTGTCAATAATGACGTAAGGTTCAATGATAAAGTAAAACGGGACACTTCTCCCGCAGCTCACTATAACCACGGTCACCATAACCACCGTTGCTGTTCTCTCGGTGCAGTATCGTTCCCGCAGCTTTTGACAACATATTGCGATGAAACGATCGAAGGTAAAACTGACCGTAAACCAAACTGAACAGTCCGTCGCGACAAACCTAAGTACAAGTGTCAGAGCGCATACAGGAGTGATGAGCAGAAATCGGGAATAAATGTAGATATTGTTGGTCTGTTCCACTAGGGCGAAAACAATAACCACCATCAGATCCGCTATTGCCATTCCAACCAGGTAACGGGTGATGCATTTGGAGAGTCCGCATTTTCCCCGAGATAGGATCACAATCGCCATTAAATTAACTACAAGAAATTTAGAGGAAAAGACACAGAATTATCGTTGGCTACAGCTGTCTGATTGCCCACGATTCTTCCAGTGCTATGTAGGGTAACGTTTTCTGGAAGTGATAAGGATAAATTCAACGTGTGCCGCCCCATCGGTGCACAATGTTTGGAGGACCATAATGGCCTGGCGACCTTCCGACATTTTAGAGCGAGACATCTGATTTCCACGACTCACCCACCGGTGAGCGGTCTCTTGATCCAGTAAACATCACCTTGAGCAACAGCATTTCCATTACTAAAAGTGAAACAGCTGAAGGGTTTATTTGTATTGAAATTAATGTGCTTTAAAGTATGTTATAATTTAGTGATTGTGGAACTGACCTGCGTGTCGATATTTAACTGCCTGGTCAGCTGAAATAGCTGCACGATCTGGAAGAGTAACCATTGTCGCTTCAGAAAGCCGAGCACGGTCAAATATCAAAGTATGGCAATATCGGCACCAACATTATTGACAAAAGAAAAACAAACTCATCACATCAATAAAGTATGGAAAATGAAAAAAAAAAAACTATCCGATGCTTGAATCCTCAATACTGGAAATATATTTCAGGCGACGGTATCATCTCTGCTGATTAAAAGTCCGAACAGTGCAGCAGAACAAAAACAAGACGAAGGTACCATGCATTGAGTGACCAGCTAAAGTATCTTACCAGCGATACCGATCGCTACGACTGTAGGATAGAAAACGCTCGCGATGTAGTAAATCGCTGGATATCCCATATTCAGTCAGAAGCAGCGTTCAGGTGTACAGAACATTCCAAATATTTATATGGAGCAGTGATCGGTTTTACAGAATTATATACAATTCAGAATAATTGCACTGAGGTAATTAGTGTAGTTCTCACGCCAGTCGCATTAGGAACAACCAGCTACACAAACACTTGCATTAACATGTTTTTCTCACGCTCTCACTGTGCCACAAAGTTGTCTCCCCAAAGGATGTTACAAGTTATTGACTTTAAGCAAAAAATAATATGAGTGTTGCCAATTTATTTTCCAATACACCTGGCTTCAGCTGCTGAAATGGGACATTTTCTGATCAGTGTTCTTTATAACACAGGCCATCATCCTGACAATCAACATGAACAATCACCTCCCAAAAGATTTATTTCGTCACATCGGAGGAGCACATTCGCTTTTCACATTCAGGGCGGGAGATTAGCTCGGCAGGTGAAATGGGGTACACTTTATTGAAGGGGGAGATATCGATCATTTTTTCTGTCGCTTGTTCTAGTCATTTCGAGTCATTTTGAATAAAAGTACAGTAGAACATGCCAATCCTCAAGCGAGAGAGGATGGTTTGTCTGGTCCTCAATGGAGATGTCCACGGACTTCTGGCCGACCGGACTATTTATTGCTGGAATGTGTTGTTCTGCCAACCCTGCAAAATTTTCAGGTGGTATATCTGAGTTGCATACAATTACTTTCATTGACGGCGGGAATACATTGATCTCGTACTGGTCAAATAAATACCATATTATGCTAAATATCATCCACTACAACCAGCATTGAATTACTAACGGCTCAGGGAAACGTATGCCTTTCTCTTTCAGGAACACGGATACATTTACTTTATCTTATCTGCCAGAAGCCTTCCTTCTTTTAATGGGAATCATTGTGCACTGCCGAAAATAAGAGCTGTTGCTTATTTGGTGCTGATTGATCATGTTTTAAAAATGGCTATTTATTAAAATTTCTCAAATTTAGCAGGTTAAGCTTCGTGCCAAAATGAAACCGCAAATACCCTTCATTATAAACGTTAAAAACAATATTTCGTTTGTCACATCTGGCGGCAAGCTTGTTGTGATCCACCCAGGGGCAGCTCCCCCACCTTTGGTCCCCACTTGCCACCCAGCTCTTACTTGTGGTTCCAAAAACTGTGTGCATGCGACTATGGCAACGGCCTGGTACATCACTTCGACAGACGGGATAAACCTGGTGAGAGTAGCTGGGAACGTTTAACTGTGGTGACAGAGGGAACTCCAAACCCCAGCATGCGAACCAGATCCCGGAGGGAGCAGATGAGATCAACTACAAGATCCAACGCACAGGAATGCTGCGCCGCAACGATTAATGGAGATCCGCTGCACCCCAGGTATTGTCCAATTTCGACGATTTTAACTGCCATTGGACCAAGATTTTTTGAGGTCGAGGGATTGGAAATGTCCCAGTGTAACGGCTTCTTCACTTTGAAATTCCTCCCCACTTCATCGTCGAAGACGAGGGGCAACCAACAATAACAAAGGATAATTAAAATGAATTAGACATAAAATAATAAAAACCAAATCAGGTTGGACAAATCAGACTGCTAACATTGATATACTTCCGAGAGCAAACACGAGGAAATCTGTGGATGCTGGAAATTCAAACAACACACACAAAATGTTGGTGGAAAACAGCAGGCCAGGCAGCATCTATAAGGAGAAGCACTGTCGACGTTTGGGGCCGACACCCTTCGTCAGGACTAACTGAAAGGAGAGATACTAAGAGATTTGTAAGTAGGAGGGGGAGGGGGACATGCGAAATGACAGGAGAAGACCAGAGGGGGTGGTATGAAGCTAAGAGCTGGAAAGGTGTTTGGCTAAGGGGATACAAAGCTGGAGAAGGGAAAGGATCATGAGATGGGAGGCTTCGGGAGAAAGAAAAGGGGAGGGGAGCAACTGAGCGAGATTGGAGAACAGGCAGAGTGATGGGCAGAGAGAGAGAATAAAACAACTAAATACGCCAGGGATGGGGTAAGACGGGGTGGAGGGGCATTAACGGAAGTTAGAGAAATCAATGTTCATGCCATCAGGTTGGAGGCTACCCAGCCGGTATATAAGGTGTTGTTCCCCCAACCTGAGTGTGATACTTCCGTGATTTTCCCATTCACGATTTTCGCAATCAATGCTGGTATGCATTTGTTTTCGAATTATGATTCTGTATATTCTGAACAAATTGCCAAAGTGCTTATTTCAAAAGAAGAGTTTTTCAGTTTATTGCCAATGTGCACATATGAATAGATAGATATATAGATGAATGAATGTGTGTGTGTGTGTGTGTCTGTGTCTGTGTCTATGTGTGTGTATGTATGTGTGTGTGTGTGTGTGTGTGTGTGTGTGTGTGTGTGTGTGTGTGTGTGTGTGTGTGTGTGTGTGTGTGTGTGTGTGTGTATGAAAAGCCACCGGCAACATAGATAATGTCAATGCTTGTCCACTTCGCTCAATATTGCTATGTTATTTTCTCAACTTATTCGGTCCCACGATCTTTCACAAAGGGAATATCACTATTTATTCAGAACCATCTATAAGTATACTGAAAATTTCACTGTTTTTTGCAGCCTTATCATGGACACAACGAAAACAGGAAGTACGACCATAAAATGATAAACCACAACAATATCCCTCTTTATAAAAGTGTTCCTCAACACAATCACACTGTTAGTGATGATGCACAGTCATCACTGACTATACTGTCAAAGGATATCAGCACATATTGTACTTACGTCTTTATTTGCCAATGGCCGGACCCTTGGAACAAATGAAATGCAAATTACAAACTGTAGAACCAACAGCTCCAATGTGCAATCAATAATGCCATTCACAGTACACGGCACAGCAAGAGAGGGCCACCTGATGTGGGCAGATGTTATCGGCAACGTATCGTGATGGACTTGATTTTAACTGTTATACAGTCCAGACGAGAGAGATGTACGGTGAATGATCCCACAAGTCACCGAAACAGCGGTGGAACAGAAACTCATGGAACCTTGACATTTGTTCTCATTTTCATGCTGATACCCGGCGGTTAAAGGGAGATATTCACTCTTTTTTTTTATCATGACATTGGTATGGGTTGATATTACGAAGCACTTTTTATTTTCGTGTCTAAATAAAATTCCGTGTTATTTATTTGCAAGTCTTGATACACTTTTTCACTGAGTTAGTCCGCAGAGATCCGGACATTGTTCAGTCGTGTCACGGATGAAAATCCTCAATGACGAGAATAGGTAGAGCTTGTGTTCAATAGGTTCAGGTCATAGAAACCAGCCAGAAACATAAGAACGCAGAGCCTTCATCAAGTACGCCTTTACACAACCGATATGTTATTGTCTGATATCTCATACCAGGAATGAAATAGTAAATATCATGTTAAAAATAACCTGTGTACATGTGAACATACGGTAGGAATACTTAACCTTTGAAAACAAATGTACTGTATGCTGCGAATAAATGTGAATCTTTGTTGTTGTTTGAAACAGGTGGTCTAGAATAACTGGGGAGAATTATTGCACATCACTAGTCAGATTCCTGACAGTCAAGCTGTGAAGTAGTTAACCCGTCGTAGTTCGGTACTTGTAGAATTACGGCATATCCTCAGTTATATTCAGTGGTGATTCTGTGGACGCAGGAAAGAAGCAGGGATGGTACTTTGCCTCCCAGGTGCCAGGGTCAGGGATTTCACTGATCGTGTCCATGATATCCTGAACAGAGAAGGAGAAAGCCAAACGTCGTCGTACATATTGGTACCAACAACAAAGGTAGGAAAAATGGAGAAGCACCTGAAAACATATTACAGGGAGTTTGGAAGGAAGTTGAGAAGCAGGGCGTCAAAGGTAGTCATCTCGCCAAGTGACAGCAAGTATAGGAACAGAAAGAAGTGAGGGATCATTGGGACCTCTTTTGGGGCAAGCGTGACTTGTACTAAAAGGACGGGTTGCACTTAAATCCAAGGGGGACCAATTTGCTACCAGGGAGTTTTGCTAAGGCTTTTGGGGAGAGTTTGAGCTAGAATTGCTGGGGGATGCAAACCCAACTGAAGAGACGAATGAATTGGCGGTTGGCTTACAAATAGATCAAGCTTGCAGACAGTGCGAGCGGTAGGATAGAGAAGGGTTGACCTCAGACCGAAGGTTTGATATTTGTTTATAGTAATGCAAGGAGTATTATGAACGGAGAGGATGAGCTTAGAGTGTGGATCAGAACTTGGAGCCGTGATATTGTGGCCATTACAGAGACATAGATGGTTCAAGGGCAGGAATGGTTATTTAGAGTGCCATGCTTTAACTATTTCAGGAAGAAGAGGGAGCGAGGCAAAGATGTAGAGACGTGGCACTGCTGATCAGAGACAGTGTCGCTGCTGCAAAAAAAGGAGGAAGTCATGGAGAGATTGTCTGCAGAGTCTCTGTGGGTGTATGTTAGGAAAAGGAAGGGTCAATAACTCTACTGGATTTTTTTTTTTGTTACGGACCGCTCAATAGTAACAGGGATATCATGGAGAAGATCCGGAGAGAGATTCTGGAAAAGTATAATAATAACATGGTACTGGTGGTGGGTGATTTTAATTTCCCAAATATTGATTGGCATCTCCTTACAGCAAGGGGTTCAGATGGGGTGGAGTGTGTTAGATGTGTTCAGGAATGTTTCCTGACACAATATGTAGATAGGACTACAAGAGACGTGTCTGCACTTGATCTGGTATTGGGAAATTCACCTGGTCAGGTATCAGGGTCAGCAGTTAGTGATCACAATTCTATCTTCGTTAACATAGCATTGGAGAGGGATAAGAACAAACAAGTTAAGAAAGCGATTAAGTTCAGTAAAGGGAAATATGAGGCTATCGGACTTGGAAGCATAAATTGGGTAAATATGCACTAAGGGAAATATACGGCAGAAATGTGGCAAATGTTCAGGGGAAATTTGCGTGGAGTTCTGCATAGGTACGTTCCACTGAGACAGGGAATGAATGGTAGGCTACAGGCACTTGGAGCGTGGGTTCGTCAGGGCGCACACACGTCCTGTGCACATGAGTGTCACTGAGTACCATGAATCCATCATCTTCCATCTGATCGACTCACCCAACACCCCTCTGATCTTGGGTTACACCAGACTCTCCGCACAAGATGTTCGCTTCGCCTAGTCAGCCGCCACACGGCTGAGTTGTTGACCCACTGGCCGGACCACCGGACCGCACCCGGTACAACCCTGGAAACGGATGGAGCCGTCGACCTCAGCCAACGCCTACAGGAATATCACAACTTAGCTATCGCCTTCAGCAAATGGAAATCCAGCACCTTTTCTCTTCTCGGACAACACGCCGCGCGATGGACCTCCCTGCGTGCATTACCTCTCCCCGAAGTCGTCTGCTCGACCTCACTCCTCATCAGACCCAAGCCACGAATGACTGCTCAGTCAACACGCTACAGCACAAATTCATTCGCCCATCCCAGACCCCAGCCGGCGCCCGAGCCTGTACAAAACACACAGAACGGTCCAGCCTTTACTGGAGTGCGTACAATAGATCTACATTTGCCAGGTGATGAGTGGAACACGGCGATCGTAACGCGCACTGGTCACTACAAATGCCTGGTGACGCCTCTCAGACTTCCCAACAATCTACCTGTTCTCCGAGCCTTCATGAACGCGATCCTCCTCGCTGGACAGAGTTTCTCCTCAGCTAATAACCCGCAAACAAGCGGTCAGTCAGTAAGAATAATTCAGCACGTGGACAAGCTAGTGCGCTGCTTTGCCGACTCGAACCCTTCAACATGGAAGTTGCATTTCTTCCGCGCCTGGCTGGCTCACTATTTATATACTTCCTCTGGAACGGGTCAGTCACCCCGTGCTATCTTCAGGGTTAACAATTCCCGTCATTCCCTGCGGAGCTGCTTACGGTCGAGAACCCGTCGGTCAAGGCCCTGGTGCTCCACTGCCGGAGGAGGACACGGAGTGCCATGCTAGCTGCCAAACGTACCTTCGACGTCCAGCCAGACTGAACAAATCTGAGGAATTTGAATATCTTCAAGCTGAATTTTGTACATTTATGAGAAATTGAAATATGGATACCTTTGGAAGATATTTCAGTGAATGGCCAGTTTTCACCGGGACGTCATCACTTTGATGGTCATCCGTTGAGGCTACAGAGGCGACAGCATTATCAGTGAGATATCGATAGTCAGTAGGATTTGAAAGGATGCTGTCAGACTGGCCAGCGGTGATGTCAGCATTTCTGCTCAGTGATGATTCAGGAGAAGCAGTGATAATACCAGCGTGGTCAGTGTCGTGTTAGAAAAAGCGCAGATTACTCTGCATATTGAACGGAAGTACCCTTTAATCTATAAAGCAGACCCGCAATCCTTCTGACGTTTCAGCATTACAGTCAATGTGTCTGCTCCATGTCTGCTGCCGTCCAATCTAAATATAGGCATTGAACCTCCAGTGGTCTGAAGAATGACCGTGAGTGTGCCCAGTGAAAAGTTCGTGCGCATTCATTCGGCTGTGTTTTACATTACTGTCCATCTGCAGAGAGTGTTCGGTTTTGTTCCTTGCAGTGGTTTATTTCATTCGAGCAATATTTGCAAATGATTTCAAATTATAAGTTTTGAACATTTATTTTTGTACACAAACATAACTGGGCGTATTCTGGAATTCTACAAGTGTCGAAGTATAACAGGTTAACTGCACCTCATCTTGACAGTAATTAATCTGATTAGCGATGTGCAACAATTCTGCCCTGTTGTTATTACACAGCCCGATTGAAAAAAACAAAAAACATTCGCATTTTTACGCAGCATTGAACACATTTTTCTTCAATGGCTAAACGTGTCACAAATATGTTTAAGTGTGCACAGGTACTTTAAAATTGCATTTACTATTCTATTGCTGGTATCGGGCATCAGAGCAAATCATATCGGTTGTGTAAAGGTGATGAACGCTCAGCATTCTCATGTTCCCCGGTGGTTTCCACTATCTGAACCGACGGAACACAAGCTGCACCTATTTTCGTCATTGAGGTTCTTTACTCGCGAACCCGCTGAACAAAGTCTGGATTTATTTTCGTGTGGATGGCTAAGTAAGAGTGTAACAATGTTTGTAAATAAAGATCTCTCAATTTCATTTAGACATACGGATATATAAAAAAAAAAATGTCTGTGCCTCCAAATATAAACACGGCCCAATGTGATGAAAGAAAAAATCAACATGAGTCAATATTTCTCCCTAACCCCCGGGTTATTCCTGATATCAGTCCGAAAGTAACAACAAAAGCTGAGGTTCAATGCATTTCTGTTGCTGTTTCGGTCACCCTTTGATACATTGTCCGTACTTCTCTCTGCTCTGAAACGTATAACTTGTATAACCGTCCATAACGGTAGGTTGCACGCAACTTCTGTTCATGACTCGTCAGTCATCTCCTGTTGTGCTCAGTGTTGTAATATCAGTCATGATTGTTGTTTTCGTGAATTGATTCTACAGTTTGTAATATATGATATTATCAACATTTTATTTGCTGCAAGAGAATGGAAAATATCAAATAAAAACATGAGCAGTATGTTCTGATGTCTGCTGGTAGTGTGGTCCATGAGCACTGGGCATCATCACTATCAGAGAGGTTTCGCTGAACAGCATTTTATAAAGAGGGATATTTCATGTTTTTATGATCTTGTAGTCTTATATCTTGTTTGCGCTGTGGCAAGCATGAGATTGGATAAGCAATGAAATTACCAGCAGACTTAGAGGTAGTTCTGAATAAGCAGCGATATTCTCTGTGTGAGAGACGTGGGACCCAATGAGTTGTGATAATAACATTACAGCTGGGCAGGCTGATATATTACCTGTGTTATCTGTGGTATGTCAGAGTTAGCACTGATAAGATCCGTGTGGTCCATGACGTTCCTGTAGACGTGACAGTCCTGTTGATTGCAGTAATGGATCATTTGGAAGAAGGGAAATAGCCCCAGTGGTCTCCGCACAGCCTAGAAAGGGAATCAAATTATCTGTCTCATAAATGTAATGATCTGTCTCAATCTGTCTGTCCATATATCTATCTATTTATCAACCTATATATCTATCTATTTATATGCATACGTAGGCGATAAACTGAAATCTTATGTCTTTGAAATAGCCACGGTGACAATTTCTATGCAAAATACATAATCATAACGGGAAAGCAAGTGTGTAATTGAAATGATTGCGAAAATCATGCAAGCTAACATCCCAGAAGAATATCAATATTATCACTGTGTTATGTTTTGGTTTGGTTTGTTTCTGATTTGGTTTGTTCTTTTATTTCTAATTCTTTTTGAATTATTAATAGTTAGTGTTGGCTGTCCGTCGTTTCAGACGATGACGTAAACCTTTTCGGGAGGAATCTTACTAGTGGAAAAGCCCTTGCAGTTCCACTCTCGGCGTCAAAATTAAAGTCTTCCTCGGCTGCAGTGAATGAAGCCTTCTTTGTCTTGTAATTACCTTCCTCTCCATGGAGCGCTGCAACACCACCTTCTTGGGCGTTGGATCTTGTACTTGATCTCATCCTCCCAGTCCGGGAATTGGTTTCACATGCTGGGTTAGGCAAGTCCCCTTCTCAACGCCGTTCATTTTTTCTGGCTTTCCTCACCAGGTTTCCTCACCGCCTGTCGAGGAGGTGTATCAGGGTGTTGCCAGTGTCGCATGCAAACAGTTACTTGGAGCTACAAATGAGAGCTAGGTGGCAGATGTGGAAAAAAGGTGGACGAGCTACCCCTGTGTGGACCACGACATGCCCTCCATCAGGGGCGTCGAACAAATTATTCTTTACGAAACCTCCTTGTTTCCTTGGCTGCGTCAGCTTCAAGAAGGCACTCTGTGGTCCCTCCAGACTCCGGAGCTTCACATGGCTCTCACATTTCAAACCCGGTGTGTGTGGATGCTGTGTAATTTGTCACGAAATAACAGACGGTACACTGCATACAATTAAAGAAATTATTTTTATGAATCTTAATGTAAGGGTTACTACAGAAAACAGAAAAAGGAAAACGCGCCCATTTTAAAATAAACAGTCAAATATCCACAGGACGGAGCTCATCTTGAACTTCGCAAAAGAGCCGAGCGTCAGACCTCGATACCGGTTCCACGATAGATACAGAGGTGAGATTGTCTCGGATGAACCGAGGACTGCACATTGGTACGACTGCCATAGTGGATGCAGAGTGGTGAGACTATATTTTCCAATAACCGAGATTCAAACTTGCATAGAGTGGTGTACTGCAAGACAAAGAGGGAAGTGTGATTAAAAGGTGAATTTGAACACATCCTCTGTTCTTCACAGAGTTAGGTTGGTGACAAACTGGAAAATGAGAAGACACTGAATAAGAAAATGGGACAGAGATCGTTATTGAGTCAGAGATGATTACCGCAGAGAAATAATCATCCGGGTGAGATATTTCGCCTACTCACATTAATCTGCAATGTCAATCTTCTCTCATTCACGTACCTACACAAACTTCACTGAAGTGTTACAATTGAATCCGCATCGACCACTTACGCTGTCAGTTCCTTCCACACTCGCTGGAATATGTGAGGGCATAGGAGTTCCCAAATGTCCCTTTTGCATCCATCTTTCTTCCTTCATCTGAAACCTATGAGCTCTGCTTCTAGATTTACTCAGAGGATTGAGAAAGTCTGGGAGCAGTCATCTTGTCTATAACTTTCATAATTTAAGATCCCCACTCATTTTCCTGCTCCCCAGGGAATAAATTCCTAACCTATTCAACATTTCCGGATGATTCTTGGCATCAGTTAGCGAAAATATCCTTGTCAAGAATCACTGCAATCTTGGATACTTAATGATATTTTTAAACAGTAAGTAGGTGACCAGATCAGCACACGATATTCCATCTACGGCCTCAACAAGGTATTCTACTGCTGCAGCATGACGTCCCAACTCCTGTACTCCGTGAACTAATTGTAAAGTTCAGTACAATTAGAGCTCAATACGTTCTAATCTACCAATGTTTGTAGCTGTGGCATTGTTTTCTTGGAATTATAGAACCATACAGAAACAGGCCTTTTGGCCCTTCTTGGCTGTGCCGAACCAATTTTCTGCCTAGTTCCACTGACCTTCACCTGGACCATATCCCTCGACACACCTCTTACCCATATACCTGTCCAAGTTTTTCATAAATATTAAAATTGAGCCCACATTTACCATTTCATCTGGCATCTCATTCCAGGGACCCAGCACTCTATGTGTGAAGAAGATCCCCTAATGTTCCAAAGAAACGTTTCCCCCTTCACCCTTTACCCATGACCTCTGTTTTTTTTTCTCTCCACTCGCCTCAGTGGAAAAGGCCTGTTTGCATTCACTCTATCTCTATCCATCATAATTTTATATACCTCTATCAAATCTCCCCTCATTCTTCTAAGCTCCAGGGAATAAAAAGCTAACCTATTCAGCCTTTCTCTTTAATTCAGTTTCTCAAGTCCTGGCAACATCTTTGTAAACCTTCTCTGCGCGCTATTAATTATTAATATCCTTCCTGTAATTCGGTGACCAAAATTGCACAGAGTACTCCAAATTCGTCCTCACCAATGCTTTATACAAACACAGCATAACATTCCATCTCCTGTACTCAGTACTTCGATTTATAAAGACCAATGAACCAAAAGTTCTCCTAATGTCCCCATGTACATGTGACGACACTTTTAGGGAATTTAGTAACTGTACTCCCAAATCTCTCTGTTCTACTGCACTTCCCAGTGCTCTACCACATACCTTCAATGTTCTACTTTGGTTTGCCCTTCCAAAGTGCAATAACTCATACTTTTCTGTATTAAATTCTATCTGCCATTTTTCAGCTCATTTTTTTCCAGCAGGTCCCAATCCCTCTGCAAGCTTTGAAAACATTCCACACTGTTCACTACACTTCCAATCTTTATATCATCAGCAAATTTACTGATCTAATTTACCACATTATCATGCAGATCAATTATATAGATGACAAATAACAATGGACCCAGCACTGATCCCTGTGGCACACCACTAGTCACAGGCCTCTACTAAGAGAAACAATCCTCCACTACCACTCTCTGGCTTCCCCCATTGAGCCAATGTCTAATCCTATTTACTATTCTCCATGTATAAAAAGCGAATGATTCTTCCTAACTAACCTCCCATGCAGGACCTTGTCAAAGGACTTACTGAAGTCCATGTAGATTACATCTACTCCCTTCCTTCAACCACTTTCCTGGTAACCTCCTAGAAAAACTCTAACAGATTTGTTAAACATCACCTACCACGCACAAAGACATGTTGCCCCTCCCTAATAATTCCCTGTCTATGCAAATACTTGTAGATCCTATCTCTTAGTACTCCTTCCAATAATTTACCTACTACTGACGTCAAACCTACTGGCCTATAATTTGCTGATTACTTTTAGAGCCTTTTTTTAAACAACGGAACAACATGAGCTATCCTCCAATCCTCCGGCACCTCACCGGTAGATAACGACGTTTTATAAATATATATATCTGCCAGGGCCGCTGCAATTTCAACACTAGTCTTCTTCAAGGTCCGAGGGAATACCCTGTCAGGTCCTGGGGATTTATCTACACGGATTTACGTCAAGAGAGCGAACACCTCACCCTCTTCAATATGTGTAAGACCCATCACCTGACTACTTGTTTGCCGCATTTTCATTGGCTCCATGCTAGTTTCCTTAGTAAATACAAACGCCAAAAATAAGCAAATAAATGAATGAATAAATAAATAAACAATAACTAACTAACTAACTAACTAAACAAACAAACAAACAAATAAATAAATAAATAAATAGACAGATAGATAAATAAATAAATAAATAAATGAATAAACAAACAAACAAATAAATAAATAAATAAATAAATAAATAAATAGACAGATAGACAGATAAATAAATAAATAGATAGATTGATAGATAGACAAACAAGCAAACAAATAAGATATCCTCCAATTCTTTTGGTGCCATACATAGAAGACCACTCTGATTTTCAGGATGACCAATTTTATCCCTTATTATCTTTTTTTCCACTTAATATACCTGTAGAAGCTTTTTGGATTATCCTTCACCTTGACTGCCAAAACAACCTCATGTCTTTTTTTAGCCCCCCTGATCTCTTTCTTAAGTATCTTTGCACCTTTTATACTCCTCTAGTTCCTTAATTGCTCCCTGCTTCCTATACTTGTAATGCATCTCTCTCTTTTTCGTTATCTGTGTTCTAATATCCCTTTAAAACCAAGGTTCCTTATTCTTATTCAGTTTGCCATTAATCCTGACAGGAACATACAAACTCTGCACTCCCGAAATTTCTGCTTTGAAGACCTCCCTCTTACCAACGACATCCTTACCAGAGAACAACCTGTCCCAATCCACGCTTTTTAGATCCGTTATCATTTCTTCAAATTTGGCCTTTTTGCATTTTAAAAACCTCAACCCGAGGAACAGATCTAACTTTATCCATGATCAAGTTGAATCTAATGGTGTTATGATCATTGGAACCAAAGTGTTCCCCTATACACACTTCCAACACCTGTCCTAACTCATTTCCTAATAGGAGATCCAATATTGCCTCCTCTCCGTTTGGTACCTCTAAGTATTGATTTAGAAAACTTTCCTGAACAGATTTTACAAAATGTAACCCGTCTAGACCTTTAACAGCATTGGAGTCCCAATTAATATGTGGAAAATTAAAATACCCTACTATCACACCTTTATGTTTCCTGCATTTCTCTGTTATTTGTCTGCAAATTTGCTCCTCCAATTCTCGCTGACTAATACAACCCCATTAATGTTGTCGTACATTTCCTGATTCTCAGCTCCACCCATATGGCCTCGATAGACAAGCTCTCTAATCTGCCCTGCCTGAGCAAAACTATAACATTTTCCCTGACTAGCAAAGCCACCCTCCACCCCACCCTTCATTCCTCTGCCTCTATCACGTCTGAAACATCTGAACACTGGAACATTAACCAGAGTGCTGCCCCTCCTCTAGCCAAGTTTCACTAGTTGCTATAATGTCATAATTACATGTGTCTATCCATGCCCTCAGCTGGTCAGCCTTCCCCACAATACACCGTAGATTAAAATAGACACACCTCAGAAGATTTTTATCACCACAGTCAACCCTACTATTTGTGATTTTGCATGTACTTTCAACATCATTTATTTTCACCCCCGCTCCACTGTCTGCTCTGGCATTCTGGTGCTCACGCCCCTGAAAATCTAGAGTAAAGCCTCCCCAACAGCACTAACAAACCTCCCTTCAAGGATATTGGCCCCCCTGTAGTTCAGGTGTAACCCATCTCTCTTGTGCAGGTCCCACCTGACCGAGAGAGTTCGCAATGATCCTGAAATCTGAAACCCTGCCCCCTACACCAATATCTCAGCCACGTGTTTCTCCGCCAGAGCACCCTTTACTTACCCTCACAGGCACGTGGCACAGGTAGGAATCCTGAGATTACCACCTTCGAGGACCTGCTTTTTAACTTTCCACCAAGTTGTCTATACTCATTCTTCAGTACCTCCGCAAGTGGCTTGGTTTCTTTGAGGACTAGACATGAGACTCCTGCACAGGACGAGGCACATGAACAGGACAAGATTTCGAAGGACTGACTTGATCTTGGGACACCTGAACGCGGAGCCTTGGTCTTGAGAGCATAGGAGCACAATGCCTTGGTTTTGAGAGAACAGGAACACAGAGTCCTGGCCTTGAGAGAACAGGAACACGGAGCCCTGGTCTTTAGAGAACAGGAACACGGAGCCCTGGTCTTGCGAGAACAGGAACACAGAGTCCTGGCCTTGAGAGAACAGGAACACGGAGCCCTGGTCTTGAGAGAACAGGAACACGGAGCCTTGGTCTTTAGAGAACAGGAAAACAGGAACATGGAGCACAGAGCCGGGACCCTTTCTTAGGAACAGGATTTGGAGCCAGGGTTCTACACAGAGTCAGGACCCCTCCTAGGGAGCAGAACGTAGGGCCGGGACTCGAACACAGAACACGGACAGCCGGTTCCGAACACAAGGTAGCGGCAAAAGGCCGGACCTACTTAGCGAAGGTGTGGACACAGAGACAGTTCCAAACATCGATAGATAGTTCCATATCCAGGCACAGCAAGGCTCTGGTCTTGCTCCTGCGGTAGAACTAGACAGCGATACAGGCGTGGTCGCTGGCGAGTTTGCTGGCAAGGCTTCAGGCAAGGCTTTAGGCAAAGGCTTCAGAAGGAAGGGAAAGGGGAAGGGGAGAGAAAAGAACAGAAGAGAAGGGAAGGAAAGGGAAGGGAAGGGACAGTCCAGCAAATGAAGCTGAACGCAAGAGCTTTTTATGTAGCCAGCCCAAAATGACAATCCGGTGCCTCAGTCAGAGCACAGAACAAGGGTAAACCAGAAAACCTGGAATAAGTAATGATGGACCGGACCGTGAACCAGAACGCGGCTTCACGGACCGGACAATGACATCAGTGTCAAATCTGTTGCTATCTTACAGTTTTGTTTCAGCAGCGACCTTATCGCTCAGCAGGGATGACAATATTACTGTTGATCACCATGACAAAGTAATGCCTAATAAAACATACTGATTACATTGACTTTGTTGGCTCATTACTGGCTAATTTGCTATTTATAGTATAACCTGTGTGATGGTAGCAATCACCTGGCACCAATGAACCAGTTCAAAGATATCAACAAACTGCATCCAGCTATTCTGTACAGGACGTTATTATTTTCACTTGTTTTCTGCGTGAGCAGCATTGCCATTACTCGCCAAGAGTAAAAGCAAGAACGAAGGCAACAAGGTCATTAATCCCGATGATACTTTTCCAATATAATCGCAACTAGAAGCAAAATATACGATCACTGCCCACACAGAACAATAACCTGTACCTTAATTTGCACTGTCCCTGTAAACCGCATGGATGCGCCGTCGGTCAGTAACTGAAATGCTCCTATGCGCATCGACTCTGTTCCCGACGAGTTGGAATTGGAAGCAGCTGATAAAAGTTTCCGAAATTTGGAAGATTTTATTTGTTGTAATGTGTTCCATTATACCCGTCAACTAATAAATAAAATCAAAGTATGTGATTTTTCCATTTTAATTCTGAACATTCATACTTTGCATATTACAAAAAATAAATAAATGAGGAGTCCCGCAGCTTTCAGGCCGTTTAAAATGTTCCTGCTCGGAGCAAGGTTGGTCGGCGCGGCTGTAAAAATAGAAGGGTCATTGATCTTCACTTTGCTCCTGACACTTGATGAGCCTCATCTAATGGATTATATTTTCCCAGCAGACGTCCATCACCATTTCAACATTGATTAGAGAGCAAGCTACAAATGAGAGGAGATAAACAGTCAAAGGTGTAACATTGCATGAGAGCATATATGGAGTAGTGAAGATGATCTAAGGTGATGACAGAAACTGTTTTTATTTCAATGCTTGTTTCGAAGAAGACAAGGTTTCACTTCATCCGGGTTCCATTTAAAACTAGACAACGGTTGAAATGTCACTCTCCGAGTTTCTTTGATCACACTCGGTCGTGAAATACACCGAAAAGGGCTAGAATCAATTAGGGAATTTTAACCAAAGGATAAGCAGTAAAGACGAAAGTTTACTAAAAATTACATATAATAAAATATAAATCCACTATCACTGGAATAGGAGAGAAGAGTTTCAGCTTTCGAATGCACAGAACTCCGCAGTTGGGGGAGATGTGAACCACAGTCTGCTAGATCTGCCCAAACACTCCTCTCAGCACATGGACCAGGCCGATCGCGTTATTGCCCCTCCTGGTCTATCATTGACCACAGAGATAATTTTATTGCCTCTCCAGAATCATCACTGTCCAGATCCTCACGAATCATGCACTGATGTGAGTGGAGATGTTTACTAGGGAAAGATGGTTAACTGTTTTAGTTAAATGTTTTGAGCGATCAAGTGGTTGCAATAAGCATATGAATAACATTTAAACAATGCTGAAACAGGGTAAAAAACAATAGTCACAAACACGAGCAATCTTAATGAATCGTCGTCATCCGCTTAATCCGCTTAAATATTTTGTGAAATCTGCCGAATTGTGTCTGAATAAATATAGATATATACATTTTTATATACGAAATCATTTACCAACACATCCCCACACCAACGGCTCTGCTGATATCCAGAAAAGGTTAATCGCACCCGTCATTTGATCATATAGAAATAACGTCATTTCCATGGAGCTTTACTGCGTCCCACAAGTGAGTTTCGCTCTCCTATTAATACGCGCCCCACTCATTGAGGTCTCCCAGTGTCAGCGTGAGCAGCAGCCCCGGCACTAACAGCAATTGGCGGATCCACAAAGCGGGACAGAGAGGGCACACATTAGGGAAATAAGTTTGGTTGGCTTCAGAATGGATCAAAGTCGGCGAACAGCAGCGTGGAATGTAACAGGGATTCGGAGTAATGCCTTCTGGGCTGTTGAATATCTCCTTGCAAACGACGAGTGGATTACCTTAGAATTTCGAATCGCGTATGCATTAAGAGTCTTTCTAGTGATTTACTACGCCGTCTTCGCCATATTTGCTCTTCCAGGTGAGTCTCTCTCCAAAGCTTTATTATGCAACAATATTTAACTGAATTGATTTCATTCTAATGCGAACCACCCATTGAAATTAAGCTGCTGTCACACAATCCGGATAAGAGATCTTCAGCACTTTATATTCTGCACCCGATGTTTTCACTGTGGCTTCTGGAATTGTGCCGGTATAATGGTCAATGGTCTGATCAGTAAACTCTGTTCAATCGTTGCTCAAATCAGTTCATGACCGAGACATTGATATGTTTCCTCAGTAAACGTTGCTTCCGTTCATTCGCTCTGTACGCCCATCGGGAATATCTGCT
The DNA here is from genome assembly GCF_048418815.1 of Hemitrygon akajei. Lineage (NCBI taxonomy): Eukaryota > Metazoa > Chordata > Chondrichthyes > Myliobatiformes > Dasyatidae > Hemitrygon > Hemitrygon akajei. The sequence continues at coordinate 3,292,042 of NW_027331971.1, read as the reverse complement.
GCTGAATCAAGTTTCTTCCTCACGTTGCGTTTCTATTGATTTTTGTTCTGATCTCCATATCCGCAGTATTCGCGGAGACACCCGCTCGTTATCTGCCTGCCAGGGTGACTCTAATCTGAGATCCAAAACCGCACTATTCCGGCAGGGAACTGCTCGGGCTGTGTCATCTACACCACAGGCTCACTGTACACCAGCCACAGTCTACATCGAACATAACGTTTCGCCTTTGCACTTCTCCCAGAACCACCTGTCTATTCTTGAACTCTCGGGAGGTCAGGAGTACCCCTGTTCCTTTCTTTACAGTTCTCCATTGGAAATCGTCCAGCTAGAGCTCAATCTTCAGAGAATCTGAACTTATCATTTGTTCCAGCTCTTCGACAGTTTACATTGATTTTTGCTGTCTTTATCAAAGTGAATATTTTATTTTCCTTTATTCCCTTTTAAATTGACACTTTGACACTATCGCAGAATTGTGTAATAATGGAAGCAAAAGGAGACGGCCCTTCATCTCTCTTCTCCTAAAAGGAGACTCCTTATTGTGGACATCATCCGCCAACACTTATTCACTGTTCATTTCAAACAATATTGATCCTCATATCAACAACAAAAGACTCGGCGTTTTTGCTCAAAATGTGGAATTATTCCTTGAAATCCATTTACATTTTCTTCAGAATAACTAAGTGATCACAATTTGCACAACCCATCGTTAAAATGATCTCAGGATCACTCGCCCTCTTCTGATCATCCCCTCGCCACGTTGTCTGTGTCACATTTCTGTCTACTATTGAAATTCAACAATTATAGCATGCCGATATCCTTACTGTTACTTTTTGTTTATTCTTGTATGTGTTGTTTACCGTAGTCGCTGTTGAAAACTGATCCCATTCTCTGATTGCAATTCAAAACGATCCTGACTTGATTCTGTTCTTATTATTGGCGTTTGTATTGGACTGTGTACTTAATCCTTGTTCAAAATAGATCAACTATCTAAATGAAACATGACAAAAAGGCCACGGTACTCTTACTGCGATGTATTGGTTTGTTGATAAAAGAGATTCTTCGGTGCGGGTAAATAAAATTTAATCAGGAATGTAATGAAATGCATACGAACGGAGGAAAATGCCGCTAATAGGCTCAGGTGTTTCTGAATGGGATACAGTACCTTGGAATAATTATTCCGAGGGAATACCTTCTGCACAGTTAACCTTCGGTCTGTGACCACAACATTTGGTGTAGCAAAGTCAGATCCTCCATTTAGCGTGTCTAAAGCTTAGTTATGCAACAATGTTGAACTGAATTACTTTCCTTCTAATGTGTATCTCGAATATGAAATTATTACTATTGTTACTCACTCTAGATATGAAATATTCAGCACTTTAAATTCTTCTACCGATGTTGTTCACTGTGGCACCTGGAATTGTGTAATGGTCAATGATCTGAAGGGTAAACTGTGTTCCAATTTTGCTCAAATCAGTTTCTGACCGTGGCTTTTACCTCTGATATTTTGACTCTGTAAAAGTTGTTTCTTTTCATTCGCTACATACTCCCCATTGGGAATATCTACTGCTGAAACAAGTTGCTTCCTCGCGTTGTGCTTCCAATGAATCTGATTTCCATGTCCGCAATATCGCTGGAAACAACCGCACTATTATCTACGTGCGATGGTTACTGTAATCTGAGACAAAATCCGTATTATTCCCGCAGATACCTGTTCGGACTGTGTCATCTGCACAACAAGGCAACTGCATAACAGCCACAGTCCACCGGCGTGCTGAAGCTTCGTACGTGCCTACCATATCATCAAACAGAATATTCGGCCTTTCCACTTCTCCCAGAAACAACTGTCTATTATGACACACTCCGAATGTCAAGAGAATCCTGGCCCTTTCTTCACAGTTCTCTATTGGCATTCTTCCTACTGCAGCTCCATCTCCACAATATCTAATGTATCAATTGATCGGCCCTTCGAAAGTTTCCATTGTCCTTTCCTGAGAGACTAGTTTACTTTCCTTATTCGCTTTTCAATGTGCTACCCGATGCTATCGCTGAGTTGTGTAAGGTGAGATCGTCCATTATTTATCTTCACCTCAGAGGAGTTACTTATTGTGAACCCCACCGACTCTCATTCACCAGTCATTTCAAACAATATTGTTCCAAATATCAACATTACATTCGGCGCTATCGCTCGAAGTTTGAAAATTTCCCTTGATTTCTATTTACGTTTCGTATCACTTACCTGTCTGCGATTGGAATTCAAAAAAAAGGGAAGTGATCACAATTTTCACTATCAATCCGTTAACATGATCTCACACTAACTCTCCCTCCTCTGACCATTCTCCTCACCACGTTCCTCTGTATCACATTTCTGTCCACGATTGGAATACAACAATTATAGAATGTCAATGTCTTTCCTGTTTTTTTGTTTTAATTCTTGGCAGGCTCATTTGACTGTGAAATCGATGCTTTACGGCAGTCATTCCTGTAGACTGATTTCATGTTCAGATTGCAATTCAAAATTGTCCTGAACTGATTCCTGTATTATCACCTGAGTCTGAATCTCAGTCCTTGTTCAAAAGCGACAACTCTGCAAAGTGATAAAAGTCCACGATATGCTGTCTGCGATACCTCGGGTTGGTGAGAAAAGACGATCAGCGGTGCGGGTAAATAAAATTTCATCAGGAATGTAATAAAATGCATAAGAATGTATGAAAATGGCTTTAATAAGGGCCGGTAATCCTGAAGGGGATGCAGTACTTTGGAATAATTATTCTGAGGAATTGTTTTCTGAGCAATTATCTGTGATTGCATCATTTGGTGCAGCAAAGTCAGGTCTTTCCGTCAGCGTGTCCGAGACAGTACATGAGTTTCTTCAAGCTTTAGCTGAGCAGCTTCGAATCAGTTAATGGGTCGTGTGAAACTTGGTTACATCCGGAGTTGAGTCACTTGCTAATTGAGCGAATTCAACGGAGCTACTGCTGACACGGTGATCCGTGACAGTACTAGAGGCACACACTGTTATCAGTGAAACAATTGTTCGGAATAAAATCTCAAGGCTGGGTTTTTCTGCACACACGCTAACCCACCCCGGCAATCCTTCCCTGACACCTGTCCGACATCTCCACCCTCCTCGTTACCTACATCGATTGCTCCCACCAGATTTCAAACTCTCTCTTTGCTCTACTTTGTTAAATATAGTCCTGTTCAAAAGCCTTCGGCACCCTAGCTGCATTACATATGCTGAGGGCTTTTGCAGATTACTTTATCACGATCAGGGGCGGGAGCACGTCTTTGACCTCAACAGAGTCAGTGTTGCAGACATTTATTTAATGACAAATACGTTTCTACGGAGTTAGTATTTAATGCCCCAGCTACCACTTTTCCATCAACATGAACGAAATTGTCCAATCATCAGTGATCGTTATCTGTGTCATTTAATGCTGTTTCTTGGGTGATATTCATCCGCATATATTCCGTTCGATTTTATAATGAATTAACTTGTGATTTAGTTCTAAGAATTGATTTTCTCTAAGCATATATACCTTCCGAGAGTTAACGATTTTCCAACATGACTTGACACAGAAAACAAATGAGATAAATTATATATCCATTTAACAGCGAACGTTTCCCGACGGTTACCTACTGATTTTTTATGCTTCTCACAGTGAACCTGGTGACGATTTTAATCTTGTGCCGAGGAAAGTGCGGTCTCTCCAGAGCTGTCTCCAGTTACCTGGTTGCCATGGCAGTGGCGGATCTTCTGGTTCTCATCCTGGACCTGATATTGATCAAGATTCCGAATACTTACGCGCCAGTCGAAGTTTTCTTCTGGTCTCTGTCTACTCCAGTGTGTAATATCCATGCCGTCCTGCTTTACGCAGCCACCGATTGTTCAGTCTGGTTCACCGTCACCTTCACATTTGACCGGTTTGTGGCGATTTGTTGCCAAAGGTCGAAAACAAAATATTGCACTGGGAAAACTGCGGCTCTGATTATGGGGATAGTGTCAGTGATCAGCTGTTTAAGGAATATTTACAGGTATTTTCTGCTCTCAGGGTACTATGCACAGATGCATACTCCATTTATTTGTTTACCTTCCATGTTAATGTTAAAGTTCCCATATATGTCGACGCTTATAGACTTATTTAATTACCTCCCAACTCCTGTAATCCCGTTCCTACTAGTTCTGGTGACAAATGGATTGACCGTCAGATACGTTCTAGTCACCAGCAGAGGGCGAAGGAGACTCCGGTGTGCTGACAAAGGTCAGAGTGCCAGAGACCCGGAAATGGAGAGCCGCAGGAAATCCCTGGTTTTACTGCTGATCATCTCTGGCAATTTCGTTCTGCTGTGGACACCGTACACTGTGTATTCAACGTGGAGCCTGCTGCTTGTTTACTATACATCGACGCGTCCTCCAGTATATCTGAATGATCTGGGCTCGATGCTGCAACTTCTGAGCTGCTGCACAAACACGGCTCTTTACGCCGTCACCCAGACAAAGTTCAGAGAGCAATTGAGGATTATAATAAGATATCCAGTGGTTCTCATTACTGCGAGATTAAGGCGTTAGTGAGGCCTAACTTGAAATAACGTGTGCCGAATTGGTAATTTACCTAGAGGACAGATGTAAAGAAGATCGACAGGGTACAGAGAGAGAAAAAAAATCACGGATGTTGCGAGGACTGGAGGACCTGAGTTATAAGGAAAGATTCAATAGGTTAGAAATTTATTATTAGAAGGTAGAATCTTAGGAGGACATTTGATAGAGGTATACACAATTAAGAGGTAGAGTTAGGGTCATTGCAACCAGCCTTTTGTTCGGCATCTATGTGTGGGACGACAACTAGAAGTCATGGTTTAAAGGTGAAATGCCTGGGGTGAGAGTATGGAACGAGCTGCCAGCACAAGTGTGGATGCGATTTCGATTTCAACCTTTCAGAGATGTTTGGATATGTACATGGATAGGAAGCCCGCATAGTTTAGTCCGGTCTGTCCCTAGTAATTCTTCCCGCATTGCAGGCAACTCCTGCACAATAGAACCCAGCTTTATCCTTGTTCGACTCGATACTCACCCGTTTTACTATAGCACTTGATTCGTCACTCTGGTTTACCGATGTTCCTTGCAACCATTTTTATCTACATTCGCCTGTTTATATTCTCTCTCTTCCCCAGTGAAGCGAACTACGTTTGTTAGTGCACATCAGTGTTTTCATTTTAACTGGCATTGCTCGCCTAGTGCTGCTGCACTGCTCCGCTCCAACGCCTCATTCTGTTTTTCCGAAGCCCCTCCTATATAACGGTCTAGGGTTAAACCAGTTAACCCAGACCGGAAAGTAGTTGGTGTCCCGGGTACCGCTGTGAATTTTTCAGCGATTCCAGGAACACCTTGCAATCTCAATATTCATGGAAGTTTGTATCTCCCATTTCCGTGTTGTGGAGATAAAAATATCAATCCAGAATGTGGGGTGCAGTATTTCTTTAACCTCACCATGGCCGCAGCGAACGTCGAGGACAGACGAGTGGCGGAATTTGCATATGAAAGACTGTCTCACCCGGCGGGGCCTATTTCAAGGGCCTGGGGATGCCGTTCAGTGATTCCACATTTTTCCGTCTTTCTTTCTTTCTTTCTCCACTATAGCAGTAGTGCCCCTCCCCGCCACAGCTGGTGCTGTATTTGTGCTGAATTTCACGCACGCTTTGAATATGCGACCTTATCAAGTTGTGTCCAACATGGAGACAGTTGACGGGAGCCGACACTTGTCGGGCTGTCTGCTTTACAGAAGCCAGATCAGCGCGGAACTGTATTATTGAACTCGTCTCACTGAGCAGAGATGAAGGAGGGCTGAGTGAGAAGATGTTTTCTGGAAAAGATCAGAAAAACACACAGGTAAAGGTGCAAAGTAAAGGCCTGCAAACCCGTAACTTTAGGCTCGTGGAAACCTTCTCCGTTGGTATAAATTTATTCAATGGTTCCCTGCTCTGATGATGTGGCCCCTTCACTTCCTAGCCTATTTCGTTTTGGTTTCCCTCCTTTTAGTCTACTTGTGAAGTGTCTCTGTAGTTGTTTCATTCTATTCAGCATAGTTTTTTTAAGTAGGTCCACTTCATAGCTTCTTTTAACGATTTGATCTGTGTGAACAGTACACAAGACTAGATGTTCACTGTTCCTTGGTACATGTGACAACATTCAGCTGTTGCCCAGAAGAAACTGCAGTCTAACCGAGCACAGGGGAGGCAGATAAATCAACTCTCTTTGGTCCCGCAAACACAAGGACATCTGCAGATGCTGGAAATTCATGCAACAACCACAAAAAGCTGGGTAAACCTGACAAAGGGTCTCGGCCCGAAACTTCTTCCTATAGATGCTGCCTGGCCTGCTGCGTTCCACCAGCATTTTGTGTATGTTACTCAATTGTTCCCCCTCTCCCCCCACTTTGTGGACCGAATGGATTCTTGCTCTTTGATAATCTAATGAGAGCAACTGAATGTGGACAGATAAACCTGAGACCATTTTCAAGCAAGTAGCAATTTGTTATGTAAAGGGAATGGACTGAACTGATTCCTGAATCTGGAACAATCTAATCAGAGCTATAAAGGCCATAAGACCATAAGGCATAGGAGCAGAATTAGCCAACTGCCCCATCATGTCTGCTCCGCCATTCAATCATGGCTTTTTTTTTCAATCTCTTCCTCAACCTGAGTTCCCAGCCTACTCCTCCTAACCTTTGATGCCATGTCCAATCAAGAACCTATCAATCTCTGAAAAAATACACGAAAAACGCTGGGCTCCGGATATCCAGGCTTGGTCAGAAGAACATTCCAAATGTAGCATTCCAAACCGCTGTTCAACCAGCTTCACATGAACAAAAATTAAGAAGCACTGCACAATGCACAGAAGCAATAAACGATTAAACTTGGAAACAATGGTAAACTTTGTATTGTCTATTTAAACTCCAATTTTGAACTTTAGAACATAGACTAGTGCAGCACATTACAGGTCCTTCGTGCAGATCCTAAAAACCCAGCCTCCCATATAACCCCCAAACTTAAATTCCTCCACATACCTGTCTAGTAGTCTCCTAAATTTCACGAGTGTATCTGCCTCCACCACTGACTCAGGCAGTGCATTCCAATGTAAGCATGAAGCAATGTAATTCAATCACCGTACGAATGAACTTCGAATTGGTTAAACTCTGAAGTGAATGCAGCATCTGCTTTAAGTACATTTGTACCAACAAGTATAACTGTTTTGCAGTTGCGGTATCCTGGTTGCGCTGCTGAAACTGAGGAAGAGAGTCGTATTATCATACTTGATAACCTGAACTGCACTTGCACTGTGAATACAACACAAGATTGTATATACTTCTGTTTTTATTTGCTCTCGTGCTACTACGATAAACTGATGTGTTGAATAGTCTGAACTTAAAGGCTCATAAGAAGAGATTTCACCGTGTCCGGATACTCGTTGTAGTTACAAGTCAGTCATGGGACGAAATTGGTCAGTTTGCCAGATCGTCATGGAAGGGCAGACATGGGTCAATATTGAGGTACGTGGTGATGACCTTCCATGGGTGAGTAGGGCTGGGATATTCACAAAGAGTGACCGAGTTCTCGAGGGTGCTGATGTAGAGACGGACAAGTGTTTGTATTTCATACATAATGAAAGTGGAAAAGTGTATTGATAATGTGGTGTTCGGTATATTCCGAATACCCGCCGTCACTGTCGGGAAAGGTCATCATGCAATAATATATCATATTGGTCTGATTCGAGAATCGCAACGTTTTTGCTCCCAATAATAAAGGATGTGGAGCCGCTGCAGATGTGTTTCACCAGAAATTTGCCGAACGCGGAATATTTCCGATATCAGCGGAGAACGTGTCATTCTCATCTTGAATCGGAGGAGCAAGAGGGGTTCACACACAAGTTTAAAAATCACATGTGTTCCGTAGCGAAACCATTTCACCACATCAGGTGCTTCGAATAAGAACGGAATTGATTTCCTGGATATGCAGGAAAGATGTAAATAAGTTTGAAAGAATACAGGAAGAATATTACACTGCTATTGCCTGGTCTGGACGTTTTGAATTGAAAGGAAAGATTACACGTGTTGGTACTTTATTCCCGAGCGGGTAGCAGACTGAGGGGAGATTTGAATTGGGAATATGGAATTGTCATTTTGGAATGATGGTTATTTTAATGAGCACCAAAAGCTGCAGCTAAACACTTTGAAATGGTGGTTTTAAGTTGTAGGGTTCCATTGGAAATGATTGCTTTGAAGGCATTGTCGCATCGGCCCTGAAATATGTAAACTGCAGGCCAGTTTTGATAACGTGCTGGTTCAGTTTATAGCCCAGCAATTTATTTACATCCTCAGCCCTAATTCCACATGTTATCCAGCTGCTGAGTGATCAGATTAAATCAGTTATTTCCCTCAGCCCTATTTCGCGGAGCACTGTAACTGCAGACTCCAAATATATTTGTAAAGCGTACCAAAATTTCGATCCTCCTTGCAGAATACGGCTGCACCCTGTCTTCCAGCCAGAATTCACTCTAATCATCTGCCTTCTGCTAGTGTGCTAATTGTGAAACAGCCAGCCGGGATCATATGCCTCCTGACTTTCTGAATGAGTTTACTTTGGGGAAGTGTTCAAATGCCTTACCAAAATTAATACACACACATCGACTGTTATGTTAGTTATTCTTATGTTAGTTTTCTATTCACTTATTCATATAATTCAATCTAGCTCATAAAGGACAGTTATTGTCTCTCCTAGGCCAGACTACGTTTTTCAAATACTCAATGTTTTGTGTGAATATTTTTTTTTACTGCGAGCGTCATTTTAAGCGCCTGGACGAGACATTATAACAAAATGCGAACGGGTTGCTGGGACATTCAACAGAGATGAATAGCGGAATGTGAGCTACCAGCAGGAAAAGCGAGCTGGGTGGAGATAGTTGAAGAGTTCGCTACAGCAGCGGGCGAGGCTAATCCTTCTCCATGTCCAGAGGATTGTGATAATTAGCGGCACACAGTGCATATTGAATACGTGACTGTCACTTTACATGATCAACACTCGGATTTCTGGAGTAATCCTGTGGCGACCACTTTTTGTTAACCCATACATGGATTTGGGTGTGTTGGTTGGCGACCACTTGTGTTAAGGGATATTACAAGGTGACGGTCACGTAATATTCCGTCACATAATACTCAACGTCTGGAATCTGCTGTGACTGCTATTTTGTTTTCCCACCGTGGATCCTCTGAAATGTTCCCTGATCGCCGCCTCGTGTCATCTTAGTGTAGATTTACAAGTTTCTTTCCCTCAGCTGTTTCGGTGCGTTTCTGGAATCATCTGGATAACCATTTCTGGGACTGTGTTTGAGTAAGATTTAAGAAGAACTGTTTCTAAACCTGACACCGTTTCTGAACTACAAATGCAGAGAACTGTTAATTTTTGTTTAGGAGAGTAATTTTTTTAATAGTCTGTATTTTGGGTAGACACTGAAAATATAGTAGTTTAATATTAAAAATGAGTCTGTTGTATATTGCTGCCGGCACGAGACATCATACATTACCTCTATAATAATCGTCTCCAATAGTTTACCCACTACTGACGTAAGACTCAATGGTCTAAAATTCCAAGGAGCATCGCTATTATTGTTCGACAACAAATGAATACCATTTGACACCATCCAATCATCTGGTTCCGTGGCCAGTGAAGCGAGAAATATCCTGTCCAGAATCTCAGCAATCCCTTCACTTGCTTTCCCAAATTACCTGGACTATATCCCTTCCGCCACCATGGAATCATCTGTCATGTTTTCCAGGCTTCCAACACATACTCTTTCATAGCGTTGGTATGTTTGAGCATGATCTGGCGTATCTGCATTTTTACGCTGTGTTCACATTCATCAATGTATTCGGTAAGGAGCTTCACTGCCTCCTTGGACTCCAGACATGCTACCTCTGTTTCCTCTGAGTGCCCACAAACTCACCAGTCTCCTGTTCTTCACAGTGCAACTCGCCAAGGCCTTCTCAAGTCCCCGTCTATCACTTCCAAGTCCATTGTTAAATTCATTCCTGCCTACAGTGTGACTCGCTGTAGTCTTACCTGATCCTTTCTTCCTAATTTTTAAGATTCTTTCTTCATCTTGACGAGTTGTTCCATTTTTATTGTCTTCTCGGGTTACTTTACGCTATTACCCTTTCCCTGTCTCACTGAGACAAGCCTATACTGAACCCCATGTAAACGATCCCTAAACAATCCCCACATATCTGTTGCGCATTTCCCTGAGTACATCATTTCCCAATTTACCTTCCCAAGTTCCTGCCAGGTAGCACCATACATCACTGACCCCCAATTAAACACATTCCATGCTATCTTGTTCTATCCCTATGCAAGGAAAATGTCAGGGAGTTCTGCCCTATCGTTCAGAAATGCTGACCCGCGGAGAGATCTGTCACCTGATCCGTTTCCTTTTCTAGTATTACATCCAGTATGGACCGTTTGCTATTCTTCCTTTCTACAGATAGTGACATGAATCCTTTCTGAACAGAACTGATAAATTTTGCCATATCTAGACTTCTTACTCTGGGAATGTGCCAAAGAATATTGTGAAGGTTTCACTTAACCGTGCCAATAACATGACACATGTCCAAGATCCGCTTCCCGATCGGTTCCCCACCGTTGCAGTTTTTCTTTTTTTGCTTGATCTGGTGCGCGGCTGTATAGAATACTCCAAATTGGGAGATGGCGCCATTCATGTATCTGCGGTCCTCTCACAGTCTATTAACAATCGAACGCTCCACGTTGTCCTGCGATACTATTCCTGATTTGCCATCGCACTCCCTTTACACTATACTAACTGACTCTCCATTTTTCAACATCTATAACATAAGAACTCTAAAAGCCATCCTTGCCCTTGTGAGAGTCAAGTGTCTGTGATGGTTGGCAACATACTTCAACCAATGTAACAAATACGCCAGCAGCAGTGAACGTTTAAACTAAGAAATCTTCCGCGAATCCTACAGTTTCCGGATGAACAGGCATATGATTGTTTGAATACATGACATATTTGCCAAACCTGTTAATTGTAAAACGGCTTTATTTGAAAACTCCACTGAATTGTCATTAGAAGCGGGCGTTATCTACACAGATGGCCATTTAATGTAAACACATATTTCATTCCATTCCTCAGCTCTTCTCCGAATTTCCTCTGTGTCAGAGTATAGATACAAGTATTGGTCCACATGCTGAGAATATGCAACATGTTCCCAAATTGTTGTAAGATGTATACCGGGGAACTCAAATATCTGTCTTTGTAAAAATAGTTTTGCGTTTGCCATTTCAGGGAATGGGCTACATAGGGCATCCAAAATAATATGAAATTATCAGAAATAGAAAACAGCAAAATCATCGATTGTCGGCGTTTTTCAGCCTCGGCATCTTTCTGATTATCGCTGCTCTGCCGAAGCGTTCTGCGGACTCTATTTACCACGACCGTATATCTTATGGTTAACTCGTTAAAAACCAGGATTAAGCAGATTGGTAGCAATGGTGTTAAAATGCTGTCCAGTAATTCATATCTTTTCCACACGGGCGAAGGAGCGTTTTCATGTGTGAAGGCGCAACGTCACGGAATGTCAATGACGACGTAAGGTTATACGAAATGAAACCCACACTCTCGAAATACGAGAAATCCACATATTGGAAACCCACATACACGAAATGAAACCCTCACTCTCACACTGTAACAGAGACTGACAGATACAGAATGAAACCCACACTCTCACTCTGTAACAGAGACTGACAGATACAGAATGAAACCCACACTCTCACACTGTAGTAGAAACTGACAGATGCAGAATGAAACCCACATTCTCACACTGTAGCAGAGACTGACAGATACAGAATGAAAAACACACACTCTCACACTGTAACACTGACAGATACAGAATGAAACCCACAATCTCACACTGTAACAGAGGTTGACAGATACAGTATGAAACCCACACACTCTCACTGTAGTAGAAACTGACAGAAACAGAATGAAATCCACACTCGCACACTGTAGCAGAGACTGACAGATACAGAATGAAACCCACACTTAATGTAACAGAGACTGACAGATACAGAATGAAGTCCAGACTCTCATACTGTAGCAGAGACATGAACATACACAATGAACCCCACACTCTCACACTATAATAGAGACTGACAGATACAGAGTGAAACCCACACTCTCACACTGTGACACTGACAGATACAGAATGAAACCCATACTCTCACACTGTAACAGAGACTGACAGATACAGAATGAAACCCATACTCTCACACTGTAACAGAGACTGACAGATACAGAATGAAACCCACACTCTCACACTGTAGCAGAGACTGACAGATACTGAATGATACCCAATCTCTCACACTGTAACGGAAACTGACATATACAGAATGAAAACCACACTCTCACACTGTAACAGAGACTGACAGATAAAGAATGAACCACACACTCTCACACCGTAGCAGAGACTGACAGATACAGAGTGAAACCCATTCTTTCACACTGTAACGGATACTGACAGATACAGAATTATCCCCACACTCTCACACTGTAGCAGAGACTGAAAGATACAAAATGAAACCCACACTCTCACACTGTAGCAGACGCTGACAGATACAGAATGAAACCCACACTCTAACTCTGTAACAGAGACTGACAGGTACAGAATTAACCCCACACTCTCACACTGTAGCAGAGACTGACAGATACAGAGCGAAACCCACACTTTCACACTGTAGCAGATACTGACAGATACAGTGTGAAACCCACACTTCCACACTGTTACAGAGACTGACAGATACAGAATGAATCCCACACTCTCACACAGTAGCAGAGACTGACAGATACAGGATGAAACCCACACTCTAACTCTGTAACAGAGACTGACAGATACAGAATGATACCCAATCTCTCACACTGTAACGGAAACTGACATATACAGAATGAAACCCACAATCTCACACTGTAACAGGGACTGACAGATACAGTGAAACCCGCACTTTCACACTGTAACGGACACTGACAGATACAGAACTAACCACACACTCTCACACTGTAGCAGAGACTGACAGATGTAGAATGAAACACACACTCTCACACTGTAGCAGAGACTGACAGATACAGAGTGAAACCCACACTTTCACACTGTAGCAGAGACTGACAGATACATAATTAACCCCACACTTTCACACTGTAGAAGAGACTGACAGATGCAGAGTGAAACCCACACTTCCACGCTGTAACAGACACTGACAAATACAGAATGGAACCCACACTCTCACACTGTAGCAGAGACTGACAGATACAGAATGAAACCCACACTCTCACACTGTAGCAGAGACTGACAGATACAGAATGAAACCCACACTCTCACACTGTAACAGAGACTGACAGATACAGAATGAAACCCACACTCTCACACTGTAGCAGAGTCTAAGAGACACAGAATGAATTACACATTCTCACTCTACAGCAGAGGGTTGAATGCAAAAATATGAAATGTATACACTCACACTAAAGCAGAGTGTGACATTCGCACTTAAGATACATAATAATTATACACAAACATACGCACTCATGCGCACACGCACAATAAAAACACACACAAACTCACCTATACACATATCCACACTCACATATACACACATAAATACACATATAAATACTCACACAGGTACATAAGCACAAACACATATGTATATATACTGATAGTTTAAGAGATGGAGGGAACCGTGGACAGTTCTGGACTTACGGAAAATAAATATTATACTAGGAAGGTGATCAAAACAACACAAAAATCAAGTTAGTCTAGGGCTAATGGAGAACTGGAACGGGTGTCTGTGTACACAGCGGGGATGTTTTATATCTGGTGACACATCTGGGGCGGTCTGGGGTGAGTTTGGTGCCTGAGCAGCCAAAGTGGAGCAACTGAATTAAGAAAAAGTGACCGATATTCAAATAAAGTGTGCAAGAGTAGACTGGGAGGGGTTTTCATGTGTCCCTGGTTCCAGACCACACTGGGGGCAAACCCAATCTATTTGTAGATGAAAGAGCAGGTGTGACAGTAAATTGGTGAAAATGCTGGAAACATCGATTCCAGATTGCTTGTGGAAACAGAAACACAGAGAAAGTTTCAGGTTGGAAAATGGAAACAGTCATGACGGCTTCCAAATATACTGTGGAATGTTGTAAATGAAGCCGCTCATTGCTCTTTTACTGATCTCATTGCACATTTTGTTCAAATTACACGAAGGGATCAGAATGAGGTAACGCCAATGGTATTGACGTGTTCGTGTTTCATCCTCACAACAATTTCACCTGAGACACGCCGTTGATGTAATTTGTTCATTCAACAACAATGGTCAGAGGTGGGACCTTCTGTGGGATTCAGAGCAATAGCGTTCACTGCGTCACTTAGATGGAATGTCCAGTAATCTGGCGGATTGAAGGCATTTGCTATCCTGTTATTTCAGCTGTTGCAATTCCCGGTAAGCCGCTGTCACTCCTGAAAACGGCAAAAACTGAGAGTTAATTCCCATGTTCTGAAGTGTTTCTCTCGCTACTTGTTTCCACAGCCACCTGTCCAGTCTCCACATTTCAGTCATAGACAATAGACAATAGGTGCAGGAGTAGGCCATTCGTCACTTCTAGCCAGCACCGCCATTCACTGTGATCATGGCTGATCATACACAATCAGTACCCCATTCCTGCGTTCTCCCCATATCCCTTGACCCCGCTATCTATAAGAGCTCTATCGAACTCTCTTGAACGCATCCAGAGACTTGGCCTCAAACTGCCATCTGGGTCAGAGCATTCCACAGATCCACCACTCTCTGGGTGAAAAAGATTTTCCGCATCTCAGTTCTAAATGGCCTACCCCTTATTCTTAACTGTGGCCTCTAGGTCTGGACTCACCCATCAGCGGGAACATGCTTCCTGCCTCCAGCCTGTCCAATCCCTTAATAATCTTATACCTTTCAATCAGATCCCATCTCCTCCTTCTAAATTCCAGTGTATACAAGCCCAGTCGCTCCAATCTTTCAATACATGACAGTCCCGCCATCCCGGGAATTAACCTTGTGAACCTACGCTGCACTCCCCCAATAGCAAGAACGTCCTTCCTCAAATTTGGAGACCACAACTGCACACAATGCTCCAGGTGGTATCTCATGAGGGCCCTGTACAGCTGCAGAAGGACCTCTTTACTCGTATACTCAATTCCTCTTGTTATAAAGACCAGCATGCCATTAGCGTTCTTCACTGCCTGCTGTACCTGCATGCTTGCTTTCATTGACTGATGTACAAGAACACCTAGATCCCGCTGTACTTCCACTTTTCCTAACTTGACTCCATTTAGATAGTAATCTGCCTTCCTGTTCTTGCCACCAAAGTGGATAACCTCACATTTATCCACATTAAACTGCATCTACTATACATTTGCCCACTCATCCAACCTGTCCAAGTCACCCTGCACTCTCATAACATCTTCCTGACATTTCACACTGCCACCCAGCTTTGTGTCATCAGCAAATTTGCCAATGTTACTTTTAATCCCTTCATCTAAATCATTAAAATACGTTTAAAAATCATTAAAAATCTTTGCGGTACACCACTGGTCACAGCCTGCCATTCTGAAAGGGACCCGTTAATCACTACACTTTGTTTCCTGTCAGCCAGCCAATTTTCAATCCATGTCAGTACTCTACACCCAATACCATGTGCCCTAATTTTGCCCACTAATCTCCTATGTGGGACTTTATTAAAAGCTTTCTGGAAGTCCAGGTACCCTACATTCACTGGTTCTCCCTTGACCATTTTCATAATTACATCCTCAGAAAACTCCAGAAGATTAGTCAAGCATGATCTTCCCTTCATAAATCCATGCTGACTCGGACTGATCCTTTTACTGCTATCCAAATGTGTCGTAATTTCATATTTTATAATTGACTCCAGCATCTTTCCCACCACTGACGTCAGGCTAACCGCTCTATAATTCCCTGTTTTCTCTCTCCCTCATTTCCTGAAAAGTGAGACAACATTAGCCACCATCCAATCAGCAGGAACTGTTCCTGAGTCTATAGAACATTGGAAAATGATTACCAATGCGTCCACGATATCTAGAGCCACCTTTGTAAGTACACTGGGATACAGACCATCAGGTCCCGGGAACTTATCAGCCTTCATACTCAACAGTCTATCTAACACCGTTTCCTGCCTAATATAAATTCCCTTCAGTTCATCCTTTACCCTAGTTCCTTTGGCCACTATTACATCTGGGAGATTGTTTTTGTCTTCCCTAGTGAAGACAGATCCAAAGTACTTGTTCAACTCATCTGCCGTTTCCTTGTTCCCCATCATAAATTCACCCATTGTCTGTGTCTGCCCCCCGAAGAAGAGTCCCGGCTCGGTGCCTGAGTTGAAGACGGAGTTCCGTCTCGATGTCATGCCTAGTGTCAGTGTGTATTCCCCTAAGAAGAGTCCCGGCTCGATGCCTGATCTGAAGGAGGAGTCCTAGTTCAAGATTCCTTGCCCAAGTCCAAGGTCCGCGGCTGTCCATGTTCCCCCGCCCAAGTCCAAGGTTCACGGCTGTCCAGGTTCCACCTGTCCAAGTCTGAGGTCCGCGGTTGTCCATGTTCCACCTGTCCAAGTCCAAGGTCCGCGGCTGTCCATGTTCCCCCGCCCAAGTCCAAGGTCCGCGGCTGTCCATGTTCCCCCGCCCAAGTTCAAGGTTCACGGCTGTCCAGGTTCCACCTGTCCAAGTCTGAGGTCCGTGGTTGTCCATGTTCCACCTGTCCAAGTCCAAGGTCTGCGGCTGTCCATGTTCCCCCGCCCAAGTCCAAGGTTCACGGCTGTCCAGGTTCCACCTGTCCAAGTCTGAGGTCCGCGGTTGTCCATGTTCCACCTGTCCAAGTCCAAGGTCCGCGGTTGTCCATGTTCCACCTGTCCAAGTCCAAGGTCCGCGGCTGTCCATGTTCCCCCGCCCAAGTCCAAGGTTCACGGCTGTCCAGGTTCCACCTGTCCAAGTCTGAGGTCCGCGGTTGTCCATGTTCCACCTGTCCAAGTCTGAGGTCCGCGGTTGTCCATGTTCCACCTGTCCAAGTCCAAGGTCCGCGGTTGTCCATGTTCCACCTGTCCAAGTCCAAGGTCCGCGGCTGTCCATGTTCCCCCGCCCAAGTCCAAGGTTCACGGCTGTCCAGGTTCCACCTGTCCAAGTCTGAGGTCCGCGGTTGTCCATGTTCCACCTGTCCAAGTCTGAGGTCCGCGGTTGTCCATGTTCCACCTGTCCAAGTCCAAGGTCCGCGGTTGTCTATGTTCCACCTGTCCAAGTCCAAGGTCCGCGGCTGTCCATGTTCCACCCTTGTCCAATGTCCGCGGCTGTCCATGCACCCCCCCTTGTCCAAGTCATGGCCGCGGCGATCCCAGTTCCCTGTTTTAAAGTCCCAGGTCCGCGGCGATCCTAGTCCCTAGTCCGAGGTTCGTGTTCCTCTTTGTCCTCCTTGATTTCCCGATCTTGTGTAGCGAGTAATAAACGCTATTTTATTGTACCTAAGAAAGTCGTGTTTGTGTCCTGCTTGCGGGTCCTCTCCCAGCACCCCTTGTCCCCACCTCGTGACAATATTCCCGTATTCACATCCCAGTGTCCAACACGGACACTCTGCTGATGTGGGGTGGTTTATCCTGTGCACGGTCATTTTCCACCGGAAAATGCCATTATATTCCTGGGTACGCAGCTGGTGTCTGAAGCTGTCGTCAGCCTTTTTTACACATGGAGATAGTTCCTACAAATTCAGCTCAATACTTATTCAAAGGGACGCTGGGTAATTGCTTAAGGATAGATGGAAGTAGATAATATGACGGTCACTTGAAAGAGGGAGGCGTGGTGTTTAAAGTAGCTGGTAAACACAGGCTCGGTCTGCTTGGATTGCAAGGGCTGTTACTGCGTGATTGCATTTTTAATTGATTATAAATTCCTTCCCCACTACGCAGTCCATTGCCACCGTTGTTCCATCTATGATCTTGCTTTGAGCATTTAGAATATCTTGCAGCCTATTACTGCTCCCATAGCTCATTTCCCAATCAGATATATTGTTATTAACCTCTGTGTGGTGCAATTATCTGTTTTGTGGCAGTAGTCTTCACAAATGTGGTTTTTGTTACAGGAAGTTTTCAGACTGGGAAAGATGAGCAGGAGAGTGTCACCATGAGGAAGACAGAGATGAAATCTGGTGAAACGACACAAGAACATTCAGCACTATGGAGACAGGAGAGACACCAGATACTGAAACTATGATCAATAATAACATATTGCTGCAGGAACTCAGCCGGTTCGGCAACTAATGTGTTAGGACGGAGATGGACGGTGAATAGTTTGGGTCCAGACACTTTCCAAAGGTTTCAACAACCAATACAAATGAGAATGACGTGAAAGAGGGACGATGGACTGGGGTGCCGTGAATTCCCCGAGGATATCACTGTTGGCCATTCTGTATCTGTCCGTCTCTGCTACAGTATGATAATTTTGGATTCATTCTGTACCTGTCCGTGTCTGTTACAGTGTGAGAGTGTGATTTTCATTCGATATCTTTCTGCCGCTGCTACAGTGTGAGAGTGTGGGGTTCATTCTGTATCTGTCAGTCTCTGCTACAGTGTGAGAGTGTGGGGTTCATTCTGTATCTGTCAGTCTCTGTTGCATTGTGAGAGTGTGGGTTTTATTCTGTATCTGTCAGTCTCTGTTACAGTGTGAGAGAGTGGGGTTCATTCTGTATCTGTCTGTCTCTGCTACAGTGTGAGAGTGTGGGTTTCATTCTGTATCTGTCAGTCTCTGTTACAGTGTGAGAGTGTGGGTTTCATTCTGTATCTGTCAGTCTCTGCTACAGTGTGAGAGTGTGGGGTTCATTCTGTATCTGTCAGTCTCTGTTGCATTGTGAGAGTGTGGGTTTTATTCTGTATCTGTCAGTCTCTGTTACAGTGTGAGAGAGTGGGGTTCATTCTGTATCTGTCTGTCTCTGCTACAGTGTGAGAGTGTGGGTTTCATTCTGTACCTGTCAGTCTCTGTTACAGTGTGAGAGTGTGGGTTTCATTCTGTATCTGTCAGTCTCTGTTACAGTGTGAGAGTGTTGGTTTCATTCTGTATCTGTCAGTCTCTGTTACAGTGTGAGAGTGTGGGTTTTATTCTGTATCTGTCAGTCTCTGCTCGAGGGTTAAATGTGCTGTTTCAGTCCTTACCTGTGAGCCTCTTAATCTGTGTGAGCGGCCGCATTTTTCTTCTTCTTTTCTGCTGTTTCTCAAATCTAGTAAATACCCTTAAAATTGATTCCATTTTTTCTGAGCGATTTTTAGATCAAGCTTCCTTGCAGCTGGCTTATGTTAAAATTGTGAGATGGATAGTGCACTTATGAATGATTAAGGTTGTACTAAGCAGTACATTCAGCGTAATAGAGTCATGTGGTAAGCAGACAATTCGGCCGAGCATCTGTCTGCACGTTATGTGTTACTGCATCACATAGAGCGTATCGAACAGCACCTTATCTGTAACTTTATGTGGCTTAGCAACACAACTACTTCAAAGTTGAATGAAAGTAAATATATTAAACAGATTATTTAATTTAAATAAGGAAGTACGTAAGTCATAAAATTATATAAATAAAACCCACAAAGGAATCACGTACCAACATCATTTGTATGAAAACATATCCCTTCGACAACTCTAAATTGCTACCTTCACCGTGCTTCTGTCCAGTCTTAAGTTTGCTGATTCTTTTGTCGGTTCTTCAATGTGCCCCGGAGTATGAGGTTATTCGAGGGACGTCCCACTAATTAACAATATCACATACATTACGCTGTTCTTCTGTTAGATTCAGACTGGTCCGTTTCGCACCATCCATGTTTTACTGATAAAATAGTGACAGCCTTTTTTCAGCGTGGTACTTAGAGAGTTTGAGATTAGGAATCTGGGGGAAGCTCAAATTTCACATTTGGAATAATCCAATGTTTAACATTGCAGCATATGGCTGACTGCTGAACAACTGAGAAACTGGCGTCACCGCTCAGGCAACAGAACCACCCCACACCGGCCCGCTATGTGAAACCAGGTACAAAACATACCCGCAGAGTATGCAGATACTCTGTCCAATTCTCCATCAGCCTTGGACAACATGGATGTTTACGTCATTTTGATCATCTTCCCCAGTATGATTCTTTGTTTCGTTAATTTGAAGCTCAAAGCTGTCCACGGTTCCCGCCCTCCCTTAAACTGTCTTCTCCATATCTGTAGCATCTGTGCGTTGATATCTGTGTGTGTTTATCTGTATACCTGTATCGTTCTGTGTGTGTGTGTGTGTGTGTGTGTGTGTGTGTGTGTGTATGTGTGTGTGTGCGTGTGTGTGTGTGTGTGTTTTCTTCGTGTGTATGAATAAGTGAACCTCTTATATATCTTATAATGGTGATGAATAAAATGTCCGACTCCTGCCGTGGATTTGGAAACAGTAAAGTGACGGTCAAATTCGCTGTTTAATCCAGCTGAGGAACAGTTTGATGCTGAAATGCTGTCAGTTTGCTACAGGAATATATTGGGCTGCTAAGGTTACCATTCACTGCCCTGTGCCTTACCAGCATAACTCTCAACACGTTTGACTTCGATGTAAATACAGGCACGATGCTTTCGTCCATTTATAGATTCAACTACGGAAGCAAATGTCTTCTTCTCCTACGTTAACATAAAATAGCTGTGTATTCGTGATTGCCTCCGCAGTTCCCTGGTAGAAATAAATGCAGAGCCGCCAAATAAGTTCACAAACCAAAGAAATTAAAATTACAAATTATTATCACCGCAGCCACACACACACACACACACACACACACACACACACACACACACACACACACACACACACACACACACACACACACACACACACACACACACACACACTCTCTCTTTCTCCATCTTTCTCGTACACACAACGTCCTCTGTTTCTCACAAACAATCATTTCCTGTATCTTTCCCTCTCTCTAACTTTCTTCCTCCGCCGCTCTCCTTTTCTCCCTCCCTCTCTCTCTTCCTCGCCCTGAGATGGAAGCTCGTATATTATGTTTCGAACAGCGTGCATATCACACAAAATGCTGCCGAAACTCAGCAGAATAGGCAGCAACATCGGAAACGGGTCCTCCGGCGCTTCGAGTGTGTTGCTTTGCATTGCGAGCATCTGCAGATTTTCTCGTGTTGCATCTATATCAGAATGATTAAGATACTCATTGCTGGAGGAAGCATCATCAGGCAGCGTCCATGGAAATGGATGAACTGACGATATTTCGGTCTGAAATGTAAAGGGGAAATGGAAAGAATAAATCGTTTGGAGTCGTTTGGAAGCCGACTCCATGTGGACGGGGTGGGAGAATGAAATAAGTCTGGGAGGTGATGGGTGAAAATGGTAAAGGGCTGAAGAAGAAAGAATCTGACAGGACAGGCGAGTGGATCATGGGAGAAAGAGGAAGAGGAAGGTCACCAGGAGATGATGATACAGAGGGAAGGTGAAGAACAATTCAGAGTGGGGAAGTGAAGAAGAGGGAAAGGGGAGGGGGAAATGCCGGAAAATAAATATATCCATATTCATGCCATAAGACTGGGGATTTCCTATGCGGAATATAAAGTGTTAACTCCGCCCCCCCCCCCCCCCCCCAACCACTACCCGCCCTAGACTGAGGAGGTCATGCGGACAGGAATTGAAATATCTGGGAAATGTGAAATTCCACTTTCTTGTTGAATGAGCTTAGTGGCCAGATGAATTTGAAAAAAAAATCTCGGCCAGAACCAATTTATTTATTTCCTTAGATGATGCCTGGCCTGTTGTGATCTACCAGATGTGTGTGTGTGTGTGTGTGTGTGTGTGTGTGTGTGTGTGTGTGTGTGTGTGTGTGTGTGTGTGTGTGTGTGTGTGTGTGTGTGTGTGAGTGTGTGTGTGTGTGTGTGTGTGTGTGAGTGTGTGTGTGTGTGTGTGTGTGTGTGTGTGTATGTGTGTGTGTGTGTGTGTGTGTGTGTGTGTGTGTGTGTGTGTGTGTGTGTGTGTGTTGCAATTAATTTGGTTAAAGGTTTGCATGTGTCAGTATCTCCACAGGCTTTGATGAGATATCAGTTTAAGGTTCTTCACTATATGACAGGAACGATTAAACGGCATATTATTTATTTCACATTTGTTCTGTAAGATTTATAACCGAGAGAATTCCCAAAGTGAAACACAGCGCCCCAAAAACAGTATTGCATTGGTCTATGGTGATAATGTCTGTGGAGTTCAGGAATGGACAAGATCGACAATGACAAATATGAAACCGAGAGGGCAGCCTGAGAGTGTTGCACAACACCATTCACTGACTTCCCGAATCGTCATTTCTTCGTCTTTGAGATTTTGCAATTTCGTGTCAAGCTATCCGTACCTCATTACAATTGGGATTCTACTTGAATTACATCATGTTTATTTTTGCCCCTGCTATTACAAGACACATCAGCCTTATGCAGTATTAAATGAATAGTGTGCTGGAGCGAGTATAAATGATTGACCATGGAGCTTTATCAGCTCAGAGTTTCTTCAGCGAGATCGCGGGCAGCTGGAAGACAGGCTGAATCTCATACAGAATGCTTGAAACATTTTACCATGTGAGAAAGATATATTACATGATCATTGTCGTTATCGGCGTTCCTGTAAGAACATGGGCGAACTAACATTTGCGGCCGTGACTGCGCGTTCTTTAGATAGATAGATAGATAGATAGATAGATAGATAGATAGATAGATAGATAGATAGATAGATAGATAGATAGATAGATAGATAGATAGATAGATAGATAGATACTTTATTCATCCCCATGGGGAAATTCAACATTTTTTCCAATGTCCCATACACTTGTTGTAGCAAAAGCTAATTACATACAATACTTAACTCAGTAATAATATGAAAGGCATCTAAATCACTAACTCAAAAAGCATTAATAATAGCTTTAAAAAAAAGGACTTAAGTCCTGGCAGTTGAATTGTAAAGCCTAATGGCATTGGGGAGTATTGACCTCTTCATCCTGTCTGAGGAGCATTGCATCGATAGTAACCTGTCGCTGAAACTGCTTCTCTGTCTCTGGATGGTGCTATGTAGAGGATGTTCAGGGTTTTCCATAATTGACCGTAGCCTACTCAGCGCCCTTCGCTCAGCTACCGATGTTAAACTCTCCAGTACTTTGCCCACGACAGAGCCCGCCTTCCTTACCAGCTTATTAAGACGTGAGGCGTCCCTCTTCTTAATGCTTCCTCCCCAACACGCCACCACAAAGAAGAGGGCGCTCTCAACAACTGACCTATAGAACATCTTCAGCATCTCACTGCAGACATTGAATGACGCCAACCTTCTAAGGAAGTACAGTCGACTCTGTGCCTTCCTGCACAAGGCATCTGTGTTGGCAGTCCAGTCTAGCTTCTCGTCTAACTGTACTCCCAGATACTTGTAGGTCTTAACCTGCTCCACACATTCTCCATTAATGATCACTGGCTCCATATGAGGCCTATATCTCCTAAAGTCCACCACCATCTCCTTGGTCTTGGTGATTCGGACTCGTTCGGTTGTTACGCGTTTATAACTGTGCAAGGGACACTGTGCCAACGCTCCGCGTTCGTTCAGAAGTATCTCTGCAGATTGATCCGTGGACTCGTCCAAACATTGATCGGCAGCTGAAATAGATATAGTGCGGAAGATCGCGGAGATGAATTCATTTTGTGATGCTTGGCGAGCAGTTTTGATTTATCAATTCAAAACCTCTGATAAAGCAAATTCCGATAATCCGTAGGGCTGAGCACCTCTGCAGGGATGTGATGGCTGTGGCACCTGAATTGTGACGCCAGATTCTCAGTAATTCATCAATCAGACGAATGCTGCAATATGGAACATTTGATTATTCCAAATAAGAAAATTGAGCTTCCCTCACATTCCTAATCCCAAACTCTGTCAGTACCAAACAGAACAAGGCTGTAGTTATTTTATCAATAAAACATGGATGGTGGGAAACAGACCAGTTTGAAGCTATCAGTCACCTTTACGAGACTGTTGGTCTAATTCCGTATCAATACTGTAACATACTTTAAATTCAAATTTAAATGTACGTCGCTGTGCTTTTCGAAATTGCTGCAAGTTTGAAGGGAAACAGCGGTGAGATTTAGGGAACAAATGTAGACACCACTGAAATTTAGTCTCAAACATCTGGAGTTTCGAGAGTTAAAAACATATTCTGTGTGGGTTTAGTGTAGCAGGGTTTGGTTTCACGCATTATTATCTGTGATAGTGGTGTCCGATGGAGCTCAGCCGGGGTAGGGTCCATGCGATTCTCCGCTCTGGAATCAAATGCATTTCAAATGCATCGAAGCATTTGGAACAATGCTGCAGCAGTTTGAAGCAACACATAAGAATACATGCGAACAGGGGAAATAAATCTGCTTTTCTAATGGGGCGAGGCAGATGAGCGGTACTTCGCTGTATAGGGTTCGGGATCGCGGCAGTGAGAAATTTACATATCAGCCTAAAGGAGGACAATGTTTTTGAAGTGCCTGTGTTTTGTTTCCTTTAAGTTTCGGATTGTAAAAGCACTAACTTGCAAAATACGTCAAAGATTCAGTAGATCAGGCAACATTATTAAAAGCGAAAAAAGGACATTTCTGATCGGACACTTTGACATAGTACGAAGGAAACCCGGGAAGGAGTGGATACAAAATTTAAAAACAACGAGTCAAGCTGACCGCTGGGGGCGGGTTACGAATCCGAAGTCGAGTAGGGGACGAGGGCATGCGATGAGTGACTGTAAATTTGCTTTGAACTGTGTAAATGGACAGAGGTGGAGAGAGCGGGACCGCTGTATCGATAGAGTGACAGAACATAGGTGATAGTAACACTGAGAAATTTCCCCTGGTGGTCATGGTCCACGCATCAGTCGAAAACCTGATTGCTGAAGATTTACATTAATTTCTCCAAAGTGCCTTCGCCGATTAATTGACAATCCCCTCTTCGCAAGCACTGCTCGTCTTCTAGTACCGAGCACAGTGCCGTTTTACATTTGTAATTTTCCAGAAATCAGTTGTCTGCAAATTTGGAATGTTTTTAACTTCTATCTTATATCTGGCATGAGACCCACGAAGAGACAGTAATTCACAGTTTTTTTTTGCTGTTTCCCCAGTGAATTTAGTGGCGATTGTGATCCTGTCCCGGGGAAAGTGCGGCCTCTCCACCTGCACCACTCGCTACCTGGTGGCCATGGTATCGGCGGATCTACTGACCATCATATCTCAGGTTATACTGTGGCGGGTCAGTTACTATTACTTCCCCGGTACTTTCCTGGACATCACCCCAGTATGCAGTGTGATCTCTGCCCTAACAGTTGCAGCCACTGATTGTTCTGTCTGGTTCACTGTCACTTTTACGTTTGATCGGTTTGTCGCCATCTGCTTCCAGAAGCAGAAAGCAAAGTATTACACCGGGAAAACTGCGGCTGTGGTTCTGACAACAACCGGCGTTTTATTTTGCTTTAAAATGTACCCTACTTCTTTATATACCAACCTGTGAAGGTGATTGACAATATACCCTGGGTCTGTATTCGAAAGCCGGGCTACTATACGATTCCCGGATGGGTGGGATATGACCGGCTTTCTACCGTTTTGACACCATTACTTCCGTTCGTGTTAATACTGCTGTTCAACGCTCTGACAGTCAGACACATTTTAGTGACAAGTCGCGTCCGTAAGGGGCTGAGGGGTCAGAGCAAGGCGGAGAACCGCAGTGACCCGGAGATGGAGAGCAGGAGGAGATCTGTGATCTTACTCCTCACCATCTCCGGAAGCTTCATCATCCTGTGGTCGGTGAGTGTTGCCGAATTCCTTTATTACACGATTTCCGGATTGGATCACAATGATTACAAAGATTGGGAATATATATTTGGACACTCTGGAGATATGTTGTTGGTGTTAAGTTGCTGCACAAACACGTTTATTTATGGGGTAACTCAGTCCAAGTTCAGGGAGCAGTTCGTCAGCGCAGCGAAATTTCCGCTCCTGTCAATTATTCAACTGATTAATAGATAATATATCTGAGACGTTTTTAGAGGCGGTCGCACTGCTTTCCCTCTTGACACTGCAGAACTCGCTGTCACCGGACAACGTGGCAGCGGGTGGAATAAAACCTGTTCAGAACCTGAGAGAGATACAGCTCCGGAACACACCAATCGTCACCCGCAATCCACCATCCCCACAACCTACCAGCTATTAAACTCAACCTTCCTTTTGTTTTTATTTATTTTTTCAACCATATTCCCGCTTTCATCACCGCCATACCGCTTTCGATATTCAGTGCTGCACCCCAACATAAACACTCATCAGTTAACAGGCCAACAAAGCCGTTACTTCTCGGTGAGAACGCTGGAGAGCACGACTCGATCCGGAGGGGATCATGATTCGATGGAGACAACGTGGCGGAGTCGGTTGCGGATCGATAATTACGGGTTTTGGAAGTTTTGTGCTCCAACCTGTGCACATTTAGTAAAGTTTCTGCTCTAAATTGCACGCCGTGTGCAACCCGTGATTTCCTGTGACGAGCTATAACAGGGCAGCATAGCACACAGCATTCAGACAAACCGAGGCTTGGGTGGGCGAGACATAGCGATCTCGCGGATTGGCGGCACCGAGTGTGTAAACCCTAGACGTACCAGACTGGAGAATGGTGGGTTTTTCGGAGCTGAGTTGGAGACTGCCAGCGAGAGTGAAGGAGCCGTTTCGTGAGGCGAGTTTCAGAATCAATCGAGACTCGTACCAACCAGCGACACCCCCAAGCAGTGTGAAACCCCATATATGTGATCTAATTTTAACCTCAAATCCCTGTACACCCGCAAAGGCGCTGACAACCCCACATGGACATTTCGTTATCCGAGAGAAAAATATCAGAAATAGTTCACAAAATAGCTGCATTCACTTAAAAGAAATAGCAAGAACAAAGCTGCGTTTAAAGTGCATTTATAGAATTATTAATAAAGTATCTATAAATTAAACAATTTTGAGATTCGTCTCGCCTCCAAATGCATCGGCGCTCTGCAAATTTGAGCGTAGGCAACTATTCTAAATCAGCGTGCACCCTATCTGCTTGTGCATTCTAAATCGGCATACACCGCCAAACCTGGTCAAACCCCCATCTGAATATTTCATTATCTCAGAGAATGTGTCAGTTCAAACATTTCACGAAATTTCTGCTTCCATCTTTGAGAAATAACCAGAACAAATTTCAGTTTAAGCCCATGTATTATGAAAATATCTTTAAATGAAGTAAGTTTGCGATTTGTCGCAACTCCAAATCCACTGGAAACCCCCAAATCCGTGTGCAACATATGCGCCGATAAATCCCTAAAACTGTAAACACAGTCCCACATCCGAGTGCATCCTAAATTCCTCTGCGCCCATATTTACCGACACACTCCAAAATCCGTGCACATCCTTGAATTCATGTGAACCTCAAATCCGTGCACATCCCCAATCCTGCTGACACCCCCGCATGCATATCTATGTGAACCCCAATTTCGTGCGCGCTTCCATAATCGCCGTCACACACGTAAATCTGCTAACATCCGCAAATCGGTGTGCGCCCGCAAATGAGCTGACATCCGCACTTGCACATTTCTTTATCCCACGGAAGAATCGTTTCAAACAAATTAACTGCCTTTAAGAAATCGCAAGAACAAAGTTCAAAGTTTAAAGTGCGTTTATTATTAAAGTATCCATAAATGAAAATAAATTTGAAATTGGTCACAACCCCAAATCCACCGACGTAGAGAAATCCATGTGCATTCATATGCGCCGACACGCCACTAAATCTGCACATATCCTCAAATCTGCACACACCCCAAAATCCGTATGAAGCACCAAAACCGCTGACAACCCCAGATGCACATTTGATTATCCCAGGGCAAAAGTCCTTTCAAAAAATTCAGAAATTAATTATATCCACGTTAATAATATAACAAGAACAAAGATCAACATTGAAAGTGCATTTATTGTTAAAGTATCGATAAATGAATCATCCTTGAGATTGTCACATCTCTAAATCAACGGACATACTCCTTTCCTTCTGCAAACATTTTTCACCTACATACCCCTAAATCTCCGCTCATCCCCAAATCTACAGGCATCCTCAAATCAGTGTGAAGGCCCAAATCCATGTGCAACAACAAATACGCCAATAGACACAAATCCCCGCACATCCTCGTCTGCAACTGCAGATCAGCCAAAACACCATTAAATCTATGAACATCACTAAATCATTGTGCACCTCCATTTTGGCCGACATATCAGTTAATCTCACAGCAGGAACCATTTCACACAATTCAGAAGAATAACTGTATCAACATTAAAAACATCTGCATACCATAAAATTCGTTTGCAACTCCAGATCCACCGACACCCCACATCGGGGTTTAACTCCAAATCGTGTGTGCTCACATTTCCGGAACTCACCCCTAAAGTTGCGAGCATCCCCAAAACCATGTGCACCCACAAAATATTTATACACCCCCATATTTGACGAATATCCCTAAATCTGCACAATCACTCATTCAGTGCGCAGCCACATATTGGAGAACACAACTGAAATCAGTGCCCATCTGGAACTCCATGTGAACCCCTAAAAGCGATAGTCGCCGACACAGCGATAAATCTGCACAATCTCCAATTAAGTGCGCGCCACAAACGAGCTGAAACCCCCACATGCACATTAGAATATTGCAGAGCAGGACTCATTTCAACAATTCCAAAAAGGCCTGCCATCACTACAGAATAACCAGATAATGGGTGCAAGCTCAAATTGCATTGATTTTGACAGTATCTATAAATGAAACGATTTTGAGATACATCACAAATCTAAGTCCGCAGTCTCCACAACTCTGTAACAACCTTGAAACCGGTAAACGGGCTACACATCCCCAAATCAGTGTGAGCCACCATATTGGCGAACATGTCACTAAATCTATTCGTAACAGTGTTCATTCCCATATTTATTGACATCGCCTTAAAAGGACGCAATCTCCAAAACAGTGCGCACCCCAAGCACACTCACACTCCTACACACATAATAGATTATCTCAGAGCAGGAACCAGTTCGGACTGTTCAGAAAATGGTTGTGTCGGCATTAAAAATCCGCAGGCACAACACAAAATTCTGCATGACCCGATCCCGCGAAAAACACAGCAGAGCCAGAGCTGTTCACTGATCACCTGATCTATGGGTACGCCCTTTCAGATCTTCAACTCGTGACCCCGTCAGTTCCTAAAATGCTGTCTCGTTTGTCTCGATCTCTTACCCGCTTGATATATTAACCTGGGTTATCCAGACTTGTCACTGGAACTACCTGTAGTATTCTCGTTTGTGACGTGACACATCGAACTGTACAGACACAACACACACAGTCCATCTCTATCAAAACCTTCTGTCATTTGCAGACATCATTCATCAGAACTCTCTCACCTGAGCGATCGATTAAGCTTTTAACTCGCAACAAATAGCTTCGCTCTCAATTTGTGACTCTACTCCCCTTTCATGTACGGATTCACTGCAATCCTGAAATTATTACCGCCTCTCTGAATTTCCCCAGAAGGACAGTAACGTAAGAATGCACATGATTCGTGCGTCTCCGGTCGCATACGAACAAGGTAAGAGGATTGTGCTCTATCCCTAATGGACGTTTGCGAAACAAACCAGGCTTTACGCAAACTTTTGTAATCGAGGCCGGGTTTTATTTCGGAAAGGGTGAAAGAGACTCGTCTAATCTGAGGATTCAAACACTGCAGAATGTTTACCAATTTCAACGAGAAATCTCTCCTCCCGCTTGCCGTAAAATAAACTCCGTTCTTCCCCTTCTATTTCTCCCACCACTTTTGATTAACCAATATTAAATTTTCTACTTCTTGACAATTCCCATGACCTTTCCCTTCTCCAAAGTCTTATCTATGTTCCCTGGTGTCCGCACTGCTCCCACTTAGTTTCGCGGGTTCGTGTCTGCACAGTGACTGAACTTCTTCCGCGGTCATAGCGTTTGTGGTCTTGCAGCTGTATTTCGTTCAATATAATGATAATATAATTTTGAAATCATGCTAATATGTTGGAAATCTTTGATAATATAATAAAATGCAGTGATATTATTTGTGTTAATGAATATAATCCAAAAATATTCTAAATAATAAACGTACTATTAACTTTATACTGAAACATTTTAGAGCATCATCGTATTTACATTGTCAGTGATTCAAGCTACAACACTGCTAAAAATTGAAACAATAAAGACAGAGTGGTGGCGAGGAAGGACAATGGGATTGGGAATGATCGAAATTGTTTTGACTATCGGATACTGTACCGACCCACAGTCCCCGGCCATTATACGACTCCGAGGATCATTCCGGGATGAAAGAGACGTCTTCCATTTTTAAAGCAAGCAGCTTCCCTTCTTCCTCCATCAACTCTGCCCTCAATGGCATCTCTCGCATTTCACGTACATCTACTCTCACCCCATCCTCCCGCCACCCCACTTGGGATAGTGTTCCCCTTGTACTCACTTACCACCCCACCAGCATCCGTGTCTAAGATATAATTCTCCGTAACTTCCGCCATCTCCAGCGGCATCCCACCACCAAGTACATCTCTCGCTTCCCCACACTTTCTGCTTTCCGCAGGGAGCTCTCCCTACGCGACTCCCTTATATATTCATCTCACCCATCCCTTCCCACCGATCTCCTTCCTGGCATTTACCCTTTAAGAGGAACAAGTGCTACATCTGTTTTTACACTTCCTCTCTCACCACCACTCAAGGCCCCAGACAGTCCTTACAGGTGAGGCGACACTTCATCTGCGAGTCTACCTGAGTGATATACTGTGTACGGTGCTCCCGGTATTGTTTTCTATATCTTAATGAGACCCGTCGCAGACTGGGAGACCGTTTCGCTGGACACCTACGCTCTTTCCGCCAGAGGAAGCAGGATCTCCCAGTGGCCACACATTTTAACTCCACGTTCTGTTCCAATTCCGATATGTCAATCCATGCCCTTCTCGACTGTCGAGATGAAGCCACACTCAGGTTGGAGGAAAAACACCTTATATTCCGTCTGGGTAGCCTGTAACCTGATGGCATGAACATTGATTTCTCTAACTTCAGTTAATGCCCGTCCCCCTTTCTTACCCCATAGAAATTTTAATTTTGTTCCCTCTCGTAATATCTCAGTGCCTGTTCTGCATCTTCCTCTGGTGCTCCCCTCCCCCTTTCTATCTTCCCAGGCCTTAATTCCCATGATCCTTACCCTTCTCCAGTCTTATCTCCCTTTTACCAATCACCTTCCCAGCTCTTGGCTTCATTCCTCCCCCTCCTGTCTTCTCCTATTATTTCGGGTCTCCCTCGCCCCTCCCACTTTCAATCTCTATCTTTTTTTCCGTCAGTCCTGACGAAGGGTCTCGTCCCGAAACGATATTTCTTCCTATATTTCCTATATGCATTTCTTCCTACAGCTGCTGCCCGGCCTTCTCACCAGCATTTTATTT